>NC_092093.1:67968417-68129639 GCF_045679555.1 Salvelinus alpinus
GTGTGGTGTCACTCAACGTCAACAAAACAAAAGAGATGATAATGGACTTCAGGAAACAGCAGAGGTAGCACCCCCCTATCCACATCGAAGGGACAGTAGTGGAGAAGGTGGAAAGTTTTAAGTTCCTCGGCGTACACATCACAGACAACCTGAAATGGTCCACCCACACACAGTGTGGTGAAGAAGACGCAACAGCTCCTCTTCAACCTCAGGAAACTGAAGAAATTTGGCTTGTCACCTAAAACCCTGACAAACTTTTACAGATGCACAATCGAGAGCATCCTGTCGGGCTGTATCACCGCCTGGTAAGGCAACTGCACCACCCTCAACCGCAAGGCTCTCCAGAGGGTGGTGCGATCTGCACAACGCATCACCGGGAGCAAACTACCTGCCCTCCAAGACACCTTCAGCACCCGATGTCACAGGAAGGCCAAAAAGATAATCAAGGACAACAACCACTCGAGCCACTGCCTGTTCACCCCGCTACCACTCAGAAGGCGAGGTCAGTACAGGTGCATCAAAGCTGGGACCGAGAGACTGAAAAACAGCTTCTATCTCAAGGCCATCAGACTGCTTAACAGCAATCACTAACTCAGAGAGGCTGCTGCCTACATAGAGACTCATATCACTAATCACTTTAAACAATGCCACTTTAGTAATGTTAACATATCTTACATTACTCATATCATAGGTATATACTGTACATTTTACCATCTATTGCACCATGCCTATGCCGCTCATCCATATATTTATATGTATATATTCTTATTCCTCCCTTTAGATTTGTGTGTATTAGGTAGTTGTTGGGGAATTGTTAGATTACTTGTTAGATATTACTGCACTGTCGGAAATAGAAGCACAAGCATTTCGCCACACTCGCATTAACATCTGCTAACCGTGTGTATGTGACCAATAAAACTTGATTTGATTTGAATAAAAACCCAGTGTCATTTCATTCAGATGTGTTAGCCTACACAGAATGTGAATGAACATGATGTTGGGTCTCTTTTACAATGTTGATACATTCAAGGGTAAAAACTTGAAAAGATTGAATAGTGATTCATTTGGCACTTCTGATACAAGGTCGTAAACATGGAAGCTTGCTCATGGGAAGAGGTCAACAATGTCACAGAGCGATGCTAATGACGCTGACAACAGATTAGAAAATGACCTATAAAGTTAGCTATGGACAATCAGATGCCAATGGCATAGCCAAAGCCATTAATTTTGTCCTCAGTCAACAACCTCCTCCTCAAACGCAATTCATAGCTAAGGTCGTACACAAAGTAAAAGATTAAGACTTACACAATTTATAATTGAATATAGTGAGTACACAATGCCATGTAATTGAGAGGAAGCTGAATTATCAACTAGGGATTCAAATGTAAAACTTCAATAGACTGCTTTGGTAAAATGTAACATCAATATGACCACAAACAACTGGTACTCTATTAGGATCCCAATTAGCAGTTGCGAAAGCAGCAGCTCCTCTTCCTCAGGTCCACACAAAACGTGACATAATACAGAACATTAGTAGACAAGGTCAGAACTCCATAAGTTTAATCCAAATTTGGTATGCAGTGATGATGACGGTCATGTAAATTCTGTATGAACTTTGAGACATTGTTTCCCACTGTCACCCGAGAGGATTATTTCACATAACCGCTGCGTCCGCCTGGAAAGTGAGCTCAGTGTATTGACATTATGCAAATAAGCTTTCATGAATTCCAGAGACATAACATACAGGAAACACATTCACATGTATCAAGACCCATCAAATCAGATGAATTCAGTATGCAAATGTTTATTATTTCCCCTTATGCACATCTCAAATGTTTACATTATTAATCGTCTATTCATCTGAAACATGCATTTTAGTAGACTGCATACCATTGTTACATGGTAAAAACAGAATAACTTGGCATTCTGTACAAATATATAGACAAAGGCAATTTCCATTATGACAACGAATTCAATTTGAATGAATTCAAAGTGTTAACTACACTGGAAATAGAATTGTCCACAATTATCATTATCATTGCCACTTGACGAAGCCTCTACTTAACGTTGATATTTATAATGTTATAAAAACCATCTCTGTGGTTGCCAATACTGCAATTCATTAAAAAAGCTGACTTATATGATGACTAAGACCTCTCAGAGGAGCCATGTCCATTGACCTTGGGGCAACATCCAAAATCAGTTTAAAAACCAGTTTAAAAACCACAAAACAAAACAGCATTGCTTCAGTCTTGAAATTAAATTGATGGGTTTGTTCTTTGTAATAAAGACAATTTTCTCCAAACAGGTCTCTTTTGTTCTCCTGGCATTCTCCCAGTCCGAACGTGTCTGTGTGTGTTTTACAGTTTGAGTTTGGTTTCTTTGGCCTCCATGGCCTTGGTGGCGACCTCGGCTCGCTCTGACAGAAGGCCTGTTTGCTCAGCTGGTCCCTGGGGCTGGGCATTCTTCAGTAGGAAGTGACTGATGAACAGCTTCAAGCCCTCCCGCAGCATTCCTAGCTTGGGAATTCCCGAAATCCTGACGAGACACAACACAATGACAGACATTGATACCAGACTTTTCACATGGTCAACCCTCAGCGGTGCAGTTTTACAGGAGAGCCAAAGGACTCTGGCCAAAGATGTTTCATGACTAGGTGAAAGGAGGAAGAATCTGACCCTGATAAAATGTATTCTAAACCAGGGTTCGTCAACAACAAAATAATTCTGACCTAATAGTCGGCGGGCCAGAACATAATTAGCATATAATATTACCACAACTAATTGGCCTACATTACAAATTGAACACAATTTAACACATCTGATTAGCACATAATAAATTCAGTGAAAATAACCATTTTGATTTGATTACGCTCATAAAATGACCAATGTCTCTATTCAATTATTATTTTTGTCTCTTTCTCTGTGAGTTGATTGATGGGAAAAACAAGTCTACGTAGCCTACTTTAGGCTACACTACTCATTTTAACGTCAACATTCGTTCAGAACAATTAGCTTCATTGCAAGAGAAAATTTTGCTCTCAAAAAGTATCAAAAGAAAGGTGAATAATAAAAATCGAGGATATGGTAAGATGAACGCAAATCTCTGTCCATTTCAGGGAAGAATGGACAGAGGGATATGCGTTCAACTTACCATATTTTCCCAATGCCAAGCCAGTGTGTCTTATTTGCAATGAAAATGTCACTGCGTGCAAATCATTTAAATCTCAGACGTCATTATGAATCTAAGCATGGAACCTTTGAAGTGGCACTCCGCCCCAGACAGAGGCCCGACGCAGAAACATTGAAGAGTTAACTGCAAGCTACACACAAAGCTTTTTTTGGCTGACATTCTGTCATTTAAAACGGGTTAAATCTGCAGTTACAAGGACGAGGGAAAAAAGTGGACATGGTGGAAAAACTTGAGGCCTTTACTAGGAAGCTTGAGTTGTTCGATTTGGACTTGTCATCTGGAAGGCTACTGCACCTTAGCACATGAAGAAACGACAGGCAGAGGGACCAGGCCGCAGCATTGTCACACAGGTGATGGAAGATTAAATCAAGCATCCGAGGGACAACTTCTCCACCAGATTTGAAGACTACAGCATGCCCAAGGATATCATTGAGTTTGTACTTGATCCTCTCACAGTCCAACCAGGTGGAGAATTCTCCTCCCTTGCTAAGAAAACGATACCCTTGCTCCCTCAATTGCTAAGAAAACTGACCCTTGTGCCCGAGGAAGCGAAGGTAACCTGCCTAAATGATTACCGCCCCGTGGCACTCATGTCGGTAGCCATGAAGTGCCTTGAAAGGCTGGTCATGTCTCACATCAACAGCATCCTCCCGGACACCCTAGACCCACTCCAATTCGCATACCGCCCCAAAAGATCCACAGATGATGCAATCTCAATCGCACTCCACACCGCCCTTTCTCACCTGGACAAAAGGAACACCTATGTGAGAATGCTGTTCATCGACTACAGCTCAGCGTTCAACGCCATAGTGCCCACGAAGCTCATCACTAAGCTAAGGACTCTGGGACTAAACACCTCCCTCTGCAACTGGATCCTGAACTTCCTGACGGGCCACCCCCAGGTGGTAAGAGAGGCAACAACACGTCTGCCACGCTGATCCTTAACACTGGCGCCTCTCAGGGGTTTGTACTTAGTCCCCTCCTGTATTCCCTGTTCACCCACGACTGCGTGGCCAAACACAACTCCAACACCATCATTAAGTTTGCTGACGACACAACAGTGGTAGGCCTGATCACAGACAATGATGAGACGGCCTACAGGGAGGAGGTCTGAGAACTGGATGTGTGGTGCCAGGACAACAACCTCTCCCTCAATGTGAGCAAGACAAAGGAGCTGATCGTGGACTACAGGAAAAGGCGGGCCGAAACAGGCCCCCATTAACATTGTCGAGGCTGTAGTGGAGCGGGTCGAGAGTTTCAAGTTCCTTGGTGTCCACATCACCAACAAACTATCATGGTCCAAACATACCAAGACAGTCGTGAAAAGGGCACGACAAAACCTTTTACCCCTCAGGAGACTGAAAAGATTTGGCATGGGCCCCCAGATCCTCAAAAGGTTCTACAGCTGCACCATCGAGAACATCCTGACCGGTTGCGTCACCGCCTGGTATGGCAACGGCTCGGCATCTGACCATAAGGCGCTACAGAGGGTAGTGCGAACGGCCCAGTACATCACTGGGGCCAAGCTTCCTGCCATCCAGGACCTATATAATAGGGGGTAGGAAGGGCCAATGTCCATGTAATCTTACTCATTATGATCTAAAAGACTAAACTGATCCTAGATCAGCACTCAGCACTCCAGCACTCCTAGATCAGCACGTTTTATAATTACGGGCCCTGTTCTCTTACCTGGAACCGCCTGTCATGCTCACAGAACTTATCTCCCAGTACAGCATAGAAGGCATTGAATCTCTTCTCCTGGAGGCAACAATCCATCAGCAGGTGGACAATCTCTCTATCCTGCTGGTCCTTTAGCCCCATCCTGTACACAGAAAATAATGTAGTGTCACATACTGAAACTTGTGACAACGTCTAGCTTTGGTATGAGAGCATTTCAGCAGTGCAGAAGGGTAGGGACACAAAACACACCGTATCAGCTTCTCAAAAGGCATCCAGGTAATCATCGCTGGTCATGATGACGCAGAAGATATTTCTCCTTATGTCTGTTCATTCTCCGTTTCCAGGCCAGGTCTAAGATCTTTAAGCTGAACTGAGTAGACAGATGAAGGAAAAATGGCATTATGATCAGTAAAACACATTGAAAATGTGGTCTAGTTCAGCTCAAATGTAGTGATATTGCAGTCAGGGTAGGCAGTGCGTAAAAAAATGATAATAATAATTTTAAAAAGCTGTATTGATAAAAGAAAATAACAAATTGTCATTATTTTTGGATATTTTATGTTTTTTTCTGATGGGTGTCCCTAGACTGGGATGGTTGAGCTAACGTGCGCTAATGTGATTAGCATGACAGTTGTAAGTAACAGTAAACTTTCCAGGACATAGACATAGGCAGAAAGCATTTGTTGCATTGAGATGATTTCATATTTTGCACATGCGTATTGCCTAAACATGTTGTGTGGTAAGCTCTGCACATTTGGGCGTGTCTACATAATTTGGTGGTCTCATCCCTTTAACTGAACGAAGCTAGCTAGCAAAAACAACCTGGGTAAATGGACCTCCTTCACTCATAGCGGTGGGAAGTAGTGGTGCTGAGGGTCCTGCAGCACCCCCTGACAAATCACAATTAAAAATAATATATATTTTTTAAAGACATTTGGGAGCATTTCTTCCCCCCACCAAAATAGTGCCACTAGGCCTTTATTACTCCTGTACGAGCGGAGCAAAATCTGTTAGACAAACAATTTCACATATGCACATTTGTGGCCTGCTGGAGGTAATTTTGCAGGGCTCTGGCAGTGCTCCTCCTTGCACAAAGGCGGAGGTAGCGGTCCTGCTGCTGGGTTGTTGCCCTCCTACGGCCTCCTCCACGTCTCCTGATGTACTGGCCTGTCCCCTGGTAGCGCCTCCATGCTCTGGACACTATGCTGACAGACACAGCAAACCTTCTTGCCATAGCTCGCATTGATGTGCCATCCTGGATGAGCTGCACTACCTGAGCCACTTGTGTGGGTTGTAGACTCCGTCTCATGCTACCACTAGAGTGAAAGCACCGCCAGCATTCAAAAGTGACCAAAACATCAGCCAGGAAGCATAGGAACTGAGAAGTGGTCTGTGGTCACCACCTGCAGAACCACTCCTTTATTGGGGGTGTCTTGCTAATTGCCTATAATTTCCACCTTTTGTCTATTCCATTTGCACAACAGCATGTGAAATGTATTGTCAATCAGTGTTGCTTCCTAAGTGGACAGTTTGATTTCACAGAAGTGTGATTGACTTGGAGTTACAGTGTGTTGTTTAAGTGTTCCCTTTATTTTTTTGAGCAGTGTAGTTGAATGAAATGTAACTGTGGATGCTACATCAGTCTATGGCCGAGCTGAGTTGAGCAGTGTGCCATTTTGTCGGATGATATGAAATATGTCGCCATCTGAGGCTATCGCTTTTGTATCTTGGCTACATTGGTTTTTACATTTGGTGAAAATTGTTTGTCAATTTCAGTTAATAGCCTATGTCACTGGCTGTTGGAGCTACAGTGGGATCCAAAATTACTGGCACCCCTGACTGGCAATGCACAAACAATACTTAAAAAATATAAACAATATAATTATAGAGACAAACTCAAAATACCAACATGTGAAAAATACTGTACTTTATTAATGTTTCAATGGAACACACCAAAATAATTTATTGATTTAATTAAAAATCAATGTCTTCCAAATCAAGGTTTCACAATTATTGGCACCCTTAAATGTTATTGTAAATAACATCCACCAAAATTAAACAAGGAATTACATTCCACTTATTTAAGTTTATCTAAGTGTTAATGAACTATATTGAGCCATTACATCACTTCCTTTTTCACTAGAGTATAAAAAATAGGTAACACGCATGCCATCTAACACCATGAAGAAAACAAAAGAACTGGCAGTTCAAAAGGAACAGATGGTCGTAGACCTTCATAAATCTGGTAATGGCTACAAGAACATCCACAAACGATTGAATATACCACTGAGCACTGTCAGGGCAATTATTTAAAAATTCAAAAGATATGGAACAGTCGAAAACATCACGGGTAGAGGACGCAAATCCATTTTGCCCACCAGGATAGGGAGGAGGATCGTGAGAGAAGCAACAAAATCCCCAAGAATCACTGTGAAAGAATTGCAGGCCTTGGTGGCGTCTTGGGGTCACCAGGTTTAAAAAAGCACCATCAGACAACCACAGGCTCTTTGGAAGGGTTGCCAGAAGAAAGCCCTTAATGACCCCAAGACACAGACGCAAGTGCTTGGAGTTTGCCAAACGTCATTTAAATTATGATTGGAAGAAGGTGCTCTGGTCAGATGAGACCAAAATTGAACGTTTTGGTCAGATACAGCATCAGCATGTTTGGCGTCGAAACAGAGATGCATACAAGGAGAGGCACCTCATACCCACGGTGAAATATGGTGGTGGGTCAGTGATGTTTAGGGGCTGTTTTAATTCCAGAGGCACTGGTTAAGATTGATGGCATAATGAATTCCACCAAGTATCAGGCAATTTTGGCTGACAATCTGGTTGCCTCTGCCAGAAGGCTGGGACTTGGCCGTATGTGGACTTTCCAACAAGAAAATGACCCAAAACACACCTCAAGATCCACACAGAAATGGTTCTGTGACAACAAAATCAATGTTCTGCCATGGCCATCTCAGTCGCCGGACCTCAATCCAATCGAAAACCTGTGAGCTGAGTTGAAGAGGGCAGTTGATAAGCGCAAACCCAAGAATGTGAAGGATCTTGAAAGGATCTGCATAGAGGAATGGTCCAAAATCCCTACAAATGTGTTCCTTAACCTTGTCAAACATTACAGGAAAAGACCATGCTGTTATCCTTGCCAGAGGTGGTGGCACTAAGTTCTAAATGAAGAGTGCCAATAATTATGAAACCTTGATTTTGGTTAAATGTATTTTGTATTAAATAATTGAATGATTTTGTTGGGTTCCATTGAAACATTAATAAAGTACAGTATTTCTCACATGTGGGTATTTTGAGTTTATCTCCATAATTATATTGTTTATATTTTTTAAGTATTGTTTGTGCATTGCCAGTCAGGGGTGCCAGTAATTTTGGTAAATTAGGCTTTGATAATAGCCAGTGCCTAGCCAGCCACCGACCTCTCTTCTCAAATCTTCATATGAAAGAGCTGCAGTAATGATTTGGTGGAACACCAGGGGCCATATGTACCAAGCATCTCTGAGTGCTAATCTAGGATCAGGTCCCCCCCGTCAAAATAAGATTATATGGTTTGAATCAGCAGGACTATTCTGAGACACTGGATGCATACGGCCCCAGATCTTTTATGGTTCCAGTACCTTTCCTTCGGCAGTTGTCTGTTTTGATGTCATGTTGCCCTGGTCACCTATCATGGGTGCTCTGCTCCACGATGAGCCCACGATCCACCAGCAGCCCACCTGCTCTGCAGCCAAGAGGTTCTCTAAAGAGACCCTCAGCTTCACATCACTGGCCCCTGAACTCTGGTAGATCTGAACACAACAGTTAAAACATTATTCACATAATGCTCCGGGGTGAAGTTTCACCTAATTACAGATCTAGGCACAGCTTCCCCTTCCCCAATCTCAACCTTAAATGTAAGTGGGGTAAATGCTAAACTGAACCAAGATCAGCATCTAGGGGCAACCTCACCTTACTCCTTCACACTCCCCTCATCTGGGTGCGCAAACCTATATTATAAACTGGGTGGTTCAAGCCCTGAATGCAGATTGGCTGACAGCCGTGGTATATCAGACCGTATACCACAGGTATAACAAAACATTTATTTTTACTGCTCTAATTACATTGGTAACCAGTTTATAATAGCAATAAGGCACCTCGGGGGGTTGTGGTATATGGCCAATATACCACGGCTAACGGCTGTATCTCGGCACTCCGCGTTGTGTCGTGCTTAAGAACAGCCCTTACCCGTGGAATATTGGCCATATACCTCACCCCCTCGTGCCTTATTGCTTAAAGATAAACTGCTATGTGAGATTATAGTGCCCCCTGGTGGTTTTAGCTAAAATGCACAAGTGATATATTCTTGTGGTTGAAACATCAACAATGGATAGTATTTCATGGCTGAGCAAAGAATGGTTTTGAGGTTATGATATCACAGTTTGTTAGTAAGTATTAAGTTAATCAGATCCATATCCCACCAGAGTTCTCTGTAGCTTTTGCACTCTCAACAGGCTCTGGGTCATGGACCGGGATCTTCCTCATATCGTTGTTCTTCAGAGCCAACATGGTCTCCAGCATGAAGCGCACCTAAAGACAGAGATGACATTCAGAAGAGAGTTGGCTTGTTATTAATTTATGACTGCTAAGGAATGCTAATTGCGAGTTGCTCTGGATAAGAGCTGCTAAATGAGCAAAATGTTAAAAGACCATGTTCGAAAGCGTTACCACCAATAAGGTGCATTTCAGCGTATAGACAGAGGGTGATGTTGAGAGTGGTGTTGTGTGGTAGCTGTGACAGACCGTACCCTGTTTTCATCCTGAAACTTGGTGCTCACACCGCTGGCTTTGCGCTGGGCCCCAGAGATGAGCTCTTTCAGAGCCACGGCATCATCCTTCCGCAGGGCGAAGCCTACATTTTTCAGCATGAACAGAACCAGCTCAATGTCCTTTTTCGGTGAAGGCCCAAACCAGCATCTTCAGGATGTCAAAGGTGAGGAGGGCGTGCACCACCTGGAAGTTGTAGAGATGTGCCACCATGGCCACCGGGCTCTTGTACATTCCGTCAAACGTCCGCACCACTCTCTCCAAGAAATTAGCCACCTGCAAAATGGTACATTGTGTCAAAGAACAGAAAATAAAGCAAGTCATTGGAACCTTGAATTGCTGAAGGGTATGTGAATGTGTGTGTGTTTCAAGTTTGATTGTGTGTGGTCATTTACTGACAGGTGGGGAATAAACCTGACTGAAAGAGATAATGCTAATAGGAAGGCAAGGTGTGAACTGCCACTTTCCCATTAATCAAACAGAGGGGGTTAGCTTATAAAGGAACTGGAGACAAGTCACACAGCACGTAAATCAAACAAACCACAAGCTAATGATCATTCACAGGTTAATGGTTACTCCTTTTCTCACACAGACTGTGTTGTTACAAAATACTATTTTCTTCTTTCTGTGCCCTTATCAGAGGAGCATACAGGGGTGAACTAAAGGTAAACTAAAGGTCACCAACAGAGAACAGAATTCTAGACAACTACATCTGCTACAAATCCATTAGGATTCAATCGTAATTCTTAGATGACTGTAACTAGCTCCCTTACTTTTCTGCATCCCAAATGTCACCTTATTCCCTATATAGTGCCCCATTTTTGACCAGGGCCCATAGGGCCCAAATGTGGTGCTATCCAGCACCTGACACCAATGTAGTTAATTAGGGGAGTACCCTGACTGAGACTCGAGCCCAGGTTTCTGTGACTGTCATTCCAAAACAATTATACCAAAAGGCAAAAAAAAATCGCTTGGTGAGGTCGCTAGGTGTTGAACTAAGGTTGGATAGTATTTTTTTTTAAGGGGTTCAACTTAGTTTTTTAGCTCACTCCCCTCACTTATTATCTTTTTTTAAGGGTAGGTAGCATAAACATAACCCCATATCACATATGGATTTGCATTAGTATACGTTTATTTTTTAAATGCCACTTTAGCTACAGCAGCGACATGACCGTGATAGCCAGTAAGAAGTATTTCAAGTCGGCAGGCAGGCCAATACAACACCATTGCCGGCTTATCGACTCATTGTGCACTCCAATCAGCCACGCAAAACGTTCTTGTGTGGCAACAAACCTGCCCAATTAGCTGATTCGCTTTCCATACACCCACTCCTTTCGACACACCCACTCGTCCATACTCCAGTTGCCATATTGAGCTGCAGTTACCCTTGGTGCAATGATGCCAATTTAGCAAGTTGGTTGCTAGATTTAGGAACTTTTCAGACTAGCCTGGGAACTTTTTTTTTTCAAACAGAACCTAGCAACACATTTAGCTACTTTTAAACATTTATTTTGAACTTTTAGCAACTTTTGAAAAGTGACTCAAACGCTAAAATGCACGTATTTTCCTTCTAAATGACACAAAAACGATTTTCTCTGTCACACACTCAGTCACAACACACGTGCCTGGCTGCAAAAGTGCATTGTGAGTGACGTCAGCAGAAGGCCAGCAGCAATTTCAGTACATTGCAAATCATTGTCGGCTGAATGCAGCAGCAGTAGTACGGGTTCGACGAGCCAAACCCAATGAATATAGTTGGTCACGAATGTTTGATCTTGAACAGAACTTACAACATCAATCAACATGTCTCAATCAAAATTGTACAGAAAATAGCGGGAGTCTGTACCCGAACAAATATCAAATCATATTTTTCGCCGAGATGGCCAGTCATTTTGTGTAACGCTATTGTGTATCCTACGTAATGACGCAGTTTTACGTTATCACGCAATGACATCACAACGTCATTTAGCAACAAATCAACCTGCCTCTAGCAACTTACTCTGAAAATTAGTCGGCAACACTGCCTGGGTGTCTGTCAGCTAGCACTAAGCCAAGGTGGGAAAAGGTACAAAACTGCTGTAGCCTATTTCACAGAGAACATGCCGAAAAGTTTACCAAAAAAAAAAGGAGAACAGACTAGGCACTACAAAATCAGAGCTGATATGATTTTCTCTTTCGAGCGTGCCACGCTAACGGGCCCCCGCTAGATAACACAGCCACAAGGTCCATGAAGAGCATTCTGCATGGCAGCAGGTGCCCCATCTGCTTCTTGTTTACATCACACTTCATGTGATTGGTGGATTGTAGCTCACCACCGCTAACAAATTTCCTGTGTCTTTCCTTCCCTCTTGGCTTTCAACTTTGCAACAGAGATAACTATCGTTATCTATTTAACTATGATCTTATTGTTACTTGACGAAAGACACTGACTTTTATAATTGAATTCCTTTCGATGGGTCTACGAGTTTCAAGCTTGGCAAGAAACAAACATGCCTGTGTCTGAAGCAAAAAAGCTCGTCTATGAAGCAAAAGGCTAACGTTACCTACCACCTACTTAAGTGAAATAGCCCCTACCGTCGTTACTTCGAAATAGTTGAACAAAACTATCTTAAAAAGTCAAATAATTAGACACATGTATCCAGTCTTCATGAGGCAAGACATTTTTGTTGACAAACGACTCAGGAAACACAACAAATTATTATCATTTTTAGCGCGGAATGATGATGTCATTTATTTTTGGTCGTCACTAGTTACCACAGCCACAAAGTCATAATTATGTCTACACCCCGCCTATTCTACGATGTAGCTTCTTCAAATCTGATTTTAAACGTATCCCTAATTTTAACCACACTGCTAACTTTATGCCCAAACCTAACCTTAAATGAATACGAGTTTTTTTGTGTGTTTTCATGAATTTGTATGATATACAATATAGGCTAACCGTGTAGTTAAAGTTAGAGTTAAGGTTTAAAATCAGTTTTTAACAAGATACATTTTAGAAATCGGCGGGGTTTAGCCATAATTAGGACTTTGTAACTGTGTTAACTAGTAACAACCCATTCAGTGGGTTTTGGCTGAATAACCGTTCTCCTAGCAGCAGGATATTATGCTGAAGCACGATCGCGGAATAAAAAACAAAAAAATAAGAGCCCCCTGCAAAGACATGCTAAACTATGCGAATATCGATACTTTTTTCACAGCATTGTAGCCACCTTCGAAAAAATAAATGTATAATTTGACGCATTTTCTTTTTTTTCTTATATTATTTATATCAGCATTTCTTTTGAAAGTTTACACAAATACTGCTATGTTTAAAGCTGTTGTGTAGGCTATATTTAAAGAAATACACTTTTTAATAAAATACAAATATATGTTATTGGAATTACTCAATAGGTTCTGCAAAAATGAAATGGGTCTCTTGTTCTGGGCAACGGGTTTAATAGAGAGTACTTGTGACCCCTTACTCCATCCACTCCAATCACTGCAATGCAATACACAGTATATGGGATACTTGTTGACACTTTAGAGATAATGTTTTTCTACCTGTCTCAGCTAAAGTGGGGTGGGAAATACTCAGTAGGGTCTCTACTAACCAAATATGTGTCGTTTTGGAGGGGGACTGCGTCATATCCAGCAACACAGCTTTAAATTACCTGGTGCTATCCATGGTCCTGAAATCAATACACACTCAACAACAAAAAGGAAACACAAATTCCTGTCATCTGTCATCATGAAGTGCTTTGAGAGGCTAGTTAAGGATCATATCACCTCTACCTTACCTGACACCCTAAACCCACTTCAATTTGCATATATATTGCATGCATGCAATAGATCCACAGACGATGCAATCGCCATGGCACTGCACACTGCCCTATCCCATCTGGACAAGAGGATTTCCTATGTAAGAATGCTGTTCATTGACTATAGCTCAGCCTTCAACACCATAGTACCCTCCAAGCTCATCATTAAGCTTGGGCCCTGGGTCTGAGCCACGCCCTATGCAACTGGGCCCTGGACTTCCTGACGAGCCGCCCCCCCCAGGTGGTGAAGGTAGGAAACAACACCTCCACTTTGCTGATCCTCAACACAGGGGTCCCACATGGGTGCATGCTCAGCCCCCTCCTGTACTCCCTGTTCACCCATGACTGGCCACAATGACTAGACAGCCTACAGGGAGGAGGTGAGGGCCCTGGCGAAGTGGTGCCAGGAAAATAACCACTCCCTCAATGTCAACAAAACGAAGGAGCTGATCGTGGACCTCAGGAAACAGCAGAGGGAGCATGCCCCTATCCACATCGACGGGATCGCATATTATCTAAAAAATATTTAATTTGCCAAGTGATTGACTTGATGCATTTTATGGCACATGTCAAGGCTGGCCTTGGGCTGATTTAAATATGTAAAGGTACAACCATTATCAGCACCATTAGGTTAATATAGGTCTTTAACAGGTATGCCATTCCATCATTGTTTACATTTTGTCTTTGTTTACATTTGATTTCACACAGGAAGCAAACAGGGTGAGCCCCAAAAAACAGTTAAAGTGTTTTGTCTTTACAACTGATACTCAACACAACAACAGTACATGAATGTATTTTTGGAATTAATATAACATGCAGGACTAAATGCATATGCCTATAAAACAGTCGCCCTCCAAAACAAACTATATTTGGTTAGTAGAGAGAGACCCTACTGAGTATTTTCCACACAACTTTTCTACCTTTCTCAGCTAAAGTGTTCTTTCTATAGCCTAACATACCAGTGTCAACATTGTATTTTTTCATTATTGGTGTTATAATTTTTATTTTATTTGTTATGTTTTCATAAATTACTTATTGCATTTTCTTGTTGACACAATAAAATTGGCCATTGATTAAAATGCAATACAATTTTAATGAGTTATCCACATTGTGGTCCTTTGTAGCTCAATTGGTAGAGCATGGCGCTTGTAACGCTGCGGTAGTGTCTCCCGGGTGGCGCACTCCACCAGAGTCTCTGGGTTCACGCCCAGGCTCTGTCGCAACCGGCCGCAACCGGGAGGTCCGTGGGGCGACGCACAATTGGCATAGCGTCGTCCGGGTTAGGGAGGGTTTGGCCGGTAGGGATATCCTTGTCTCAGTATGTAAAATGTAATAAAATGTATGCACTCTACTGTAAGTCGCTCTGGATAAGAGCGTCTGCTAAATGACTAAAATGTAAAAAAAAATAAATAAAAAATGGTAAAATGTAGTGGTTTCGATTCCTGGTACCACGATACGTAAAATGCATGCACGCATTACTGTAAGTCGCTTTGGATAAAAGCGTCTGCTAAATGGCATTTATAAACTGGGTGTTTTGAGCCCTGAATGCTGATTGGCTGACAGCAGTGGTATATCAGACCGTATAGCTGATAAAACATGTATTTTTACTGCTCTAATTACGTTGGTAACTAGTTTGTAATAGCAATAAGGCACCTGGGGGGTTTGTGGTATATGGCCAATATACCAGGCACTCCACGTTCCGTCGTGCGTAAGAACAGCCCTAAGCCGTGGTATATTGGCCATATACCACACCCCCTCGGACATTATTGCTTAAATATATTATTGCAATGTTTTGAAATGCGGGATTTTATTTTGAAGTTTTTGTTATTACCATACAAAGTGACGTTATCGTTTGTGCTGCTGGCAGAATACTAGTCACAGAAGTGTATGTAGCCTGAGCCGTTTTTTTCTGTTGACCATAGACAGGTTTTATGGACGTCAGTTGTACGACTAGTATTTAGTGGGGCAATTGACTTGCATTTGCAATATGAAGAATGGAAGAAGACGATGTTACTATCAGAGAGCAGAATTTTCACAGCCAAGTTCGAGAGTACATTGTAAGTTAATCTCTCTAACGTTAGCTAGCTAGCTTGCTAGCCAACATTTGATATGTGGCGATGCTGCTTACATTAGATCAGTCAAAAGCAAAGCTAACGTTACTTTGCTAGCAAGCAAGTTGCATATAGCTAGCTACCAATGATAACTAGCGAACGTTCCCCACGTGTAACTATAATAGTAGCTTTCTGATTAGCTCACCTTTATTGTATCTCTACAAGGTATAGCCACGTTAATTATTAAGGGGGAAAGCTGCGATTTCTGCATCCATTTTGGGTCTTTAAAATTCTTGAAGAGTAAAACTTATGAATACCCCCGTGAGTTCAAATGTCTTACCCTCATCATAACCCAAAATATAAGCTTGTTTTACGAATTTGTTTTGTAAACAAAGTAATTGTAAACAAACACTAACATTTGTATTCTCAAAACATGTTTACAAGTAAACTATATATTGGTCAGTCCTTGCATCTATATGAATTTGAATTGTTCAATTTCTACAGTCCAATCCATCTATTTACCAAATCAGTGTCGGGATAGCTGCTTTGCTATTGTTTGAATGGCAAATTGCGCTTTTATGTCTCCAAATAAGTTAGCTTGCCTCTATTGTTGTCATCTTTCTCCTTCCTTGCTTGTTCAGTGTTTTTTTTAAATTTTATTTTACCTTTTTTTAACTAGGCAAGTCAGTTATGAACGAATTCTTATTTTCAATGACGGCCTAGGAACATTGGGTTAACTGCCTTGTTCAGGGGCAGAACGACAGATTTTCACCTTGTCAACTCGGGGATTTGATGCTGGGATTCGATGCAGTATGCTGGTAGTGGCTACCCAATTAGCTATAGGCAATTCCATGGTAATGAGTCTTTTTCCTTCTAAATGTTACCAAACAAAAATGTAATTTAAAAAGTATAATAACTCTATGCACAAGAACTCATTTTAACAATTTCTGCTGAACATCTTACAAAAACTAAAACTGCAAGAAATGTGCAGATGCAACGTTTGGTAACAGAATTTTTGTAAAATCTCCCTCTGTTTTTTTTTTAATGTGGCCACGTTTTCCAAACACTGTTTAAATATCTGCTCTGTATTAAGATTCAACGATGTCTGCAGAAAGAATGGGGTGTCAGCTATGACATGACACCTTGACTTTTGGTTATTGAACTACAATAAATGAAGTGGATTTACATCACAGAATTACATCATGGGTCCCTGATCTGTACCATAGAAAAAAATGCATAATTATGAATATCATTCTCTTCATGGTGATGTATCCTGAAAGGTAGAACTATTCAATATCCTCCTTTGCATATTTGGGTATTATTCTACACACTGGTTATTATTCTTATTCCCCAAAACAAGACTACATTTGGTTGGTCCAGACCAAATCTGAACCAATCATCTACATCACAGTACAGCACAATAGAGTTCAGTAAAGTAAATAAGCACAGTACAATACAGTACATTATACTGTACTCTAGAGTTCTCTACTGAATTCTACTGTAATGTACTTTACTCTAATTTTCTTTACTTTACTGTACGGTGCTGTCCAAATGTATGAAACATAGACGCCTATGATTGGTTCAGATTCGGTCTGGCCAGGGCAGACTGACCAAATGTCAACTACTTTTCAACGTCCATGGATGTCCGGTGTTGGTCGGTGCTCAGAGGGTGAGGATACTTGTGACAGTGAATGGAAAGAGGGTAGGTGGTAGGTGTCTGTAAGAGCCGGGAGAGGTGACATTAACTGGAGTGTGAGGGAGGGGTGGACAGACTGTTTTAAGTATTGCTTTGACCTCCAGTTATGAGCTGAACATAACAGTATGACAGTGGAAGGGAGGACAGTAGCAGGTGACCCAACTGTGGTTTGTGACTACTATGAATTCCCATTCTAGCCAATTAAATTACAGTAATTCCTTGACTGATAAATTGGTAACAGAATTATGAGTTTTAATCACTTAAAGTTGATATCAGTAAAAACACTAACTAATTGGTAGGGCTACCTTTACTTGTTATTTCCATGAACTTTCATTATCCTCTATCATGAGAGAGAGAAATGACAAAATATCTTAAAGATATGGGGGTTTTTGGTAACAGAATTACTAGGCACAAGGGGTTGTTTCTTTTTTTGTGAAAGTTTTTTATTTTATTATGTTTTTAATAATTTTGACATTACACCATTCCATAACACTGATAAAAACAAAAGCCTAACACTCAACAAGACACCATCTTTCAATCGTACAGTACCAGTCAAAAGTTTTGACAAATCTACTCATTCCAGGGTTTTTATTTATTTTAATATTTTCTACATTGTAGAATAATAGTGAGACATCAACACTATGAAGTAACACATAAGGAATCATGTAGTAACCAAAAAAGTGTTAAATCAAAATATTCTTCAATGTAGCCACCCTTTGCCTTGACAGGTTTGCACACTCTTGGCATTCTCTCAACCAGCTTCACGAGGTAGTCACCTGGAATGCATTTCAATTAACACGTGTGCCTTTTAAAAAGTAAATTTGTGGAATTTCTTAAATTAATGCGTTTAAGCCAATCAGTTGTGTTGTGACAAGGTAGAGGTGGTATACAGAAGATAGCCCTATTTGGTAAAATACCATTTTATTATGGCAAGAACAGCTCAAATAAGCAAAGAGAAATGACAGTCCATCATTACTTTAAGACATGAAGATCAGTCAATGCGGAAAATATCAAGAACTTTAAAGTTTCTTCAAGTGCAGTCGCAAAAAACATCAAGCGCTATGATTAAACTGGCTCTCATGAGGACCGCCACAGGAAAGGAAGACCCAGAGTTACCTCTGCTGCAGAGGATAAGTTCATTAGAGTTAACTGCACCTCAGATTGCAGCCCAAATAAATGCTTCAGAGTTAAAGTAACAGACACATCTCAACATCAACTGTTCAGAGGAGACCGTGAATCAGGCCTTCATGGTTGAATTGCTGCAAAGAAACCACTGCTAAAGGACACCAATAAGAAGAAGAGACTTGCTTGGGCCAAGAAACACGAGCAATGGACATTAGGCCGGTGGAAATCTGTCCTTTGGTCTGAGTCCAAATTTGAGATTTTTGGTTCCAACCGCCGTGTCTGTGAGATGCAGAGTAGGTGAACAGATGATCTCCGCATGTGTAGTTCCCACTGTGAAGCATGGAGGAGGTGGTGTGGGGGTGTGTTGTGTTATTTCATAGTTTTTGATGTCTTTACTATTATTCTACAATGTAAAGAAAATAGTAAAAATAAAGAAAAACCTTTGAATGAGTAGGTGTGTCCAAACTTTTTACTGGTACTGTATATCAGTGGTTTGAATATTAAACCGCAAGTAAAAAATTATATAAAAAAGTAACACAACTACAAAGCTCCCATAACCCATATATTTGTACTAACTTAATCCCTAGCTTCTCATCCATACTTCCAGTCCCATATATATATATATATTTTTTTTTTATGTACAAAACTAAATGTGTTTATTAGTTGCCAGGTGTCTTTACTTCAACATGAATGTGTTTCAACTTATTTCTAATATCTTTCAAGACTTAATTGTAGATGTTGTAGAACACCCCTTTTCTATCGGTTTGACCAGAAAGCCAAGCATTTGCTTATTCCACGTTTTTAGGATGGGAAAATGGTTGAGAAATTTCTGCGTAGTTTGTATTTATTTTTATAGACTCTTTCATTTGACATGTTCCTATGAACTTCCCATGTCGGTGCTCACGGGGCTTTTTACATGGAAATGCCACTATCCACGTTGGCATTCCAATGCTCCCTCCTCCCTTCTAGCACATAGTGCCTAAGTGATTCTACTATGAAATGTGACCACCATTTGTGACCCACGTTTTGTTGCTGTCACCGGAGTTATAGCATAGCCTAAACTTTACACAGCTAGTGCTGTAGCAGCATATGTACCTTAACATGAGGGATCATAGCTCTGGTCCAGGGCATTAGTTTGCGTTCCTCCACTGCACATTCCTTAGTGGATTAATGCACAGTAACGCCATGGACCAGAGCTAGTAGTATTTAAACATTTTTTTTTTATATATATATATGTTTTAAAGGTGCGGTCACTATAGTGTCCCCAGTGTTGTGTGAGGTCAAATATTATAGAGGTGTACAATGCTATTTGAGGTGCTGGCAGTGCCCTGCACTCACTCTAAACAAGTCTATGTCATCGGTTGTCTCTGCTGCTATGTCTAACAACATTGACCCTCAAGTGGAAAATAATGCATATTCGAAAACGCCATGACTGTTAGGCTTTATCAGTACATCCACTGAGTCATGCATATGATGGTAGTAGATGCATGAATCATGTAAAACATCGACCTGGTAGATGCCGGGCAACAATGCGCTGCCTGTCACGAGGGAATGTGTGTAGAAAGCTGATGCAGGCTAGGATAGTTGGGTTTAAATTACGAGCCTACTGTTAAATAAGTGAGGATTCTAAGGGAGAAAAATAAGAAATAGGCCTAGATACAGTGGAGCAATTTGATGATAAGCAAAGTAGAGTATACTGTTGTCAGTTGATCACCATCAGCCAGCTCAGGGTTCTCCCTGGGTGTCCTGCCACTCCTGGGCACAGTCAGGCATCCAACCAACCTCATATCTGAAGTTTTGTCGGAGGGGGTTTAGATGTGTTGCTGCTGATCAGAGCACTGACCTTTCAACCGTTTTTCTGGTCTGTAGTCATGTGGTGGTGATATTGAGTTTTCTTTTTGAAGGGTTTTGAGAGCCAATCTTTGTCTATCATACTTTATAATGATAGACAAAGATATGTGTCTTGTCTGCCTGTTACTCCTGCTGACTCATGTCTCCTCGTGTTGTATAATGTGGAAACCGGAGATAGTGCTGCTGCTGCTGCTGCCGCGGAGGACCTAATTCATTCAAATTTGAAATTTAGGGGCTATCTCGTGTCAAACAATGACTATTATGGTTTAAACTAGTCAGTTGCAACTTTTCTGTTTAAGCTATCTGTTCTTTAGATTTGGGTATGGTGTGGCCAGGGCCGTGAGTCATAAAGTGCCTCAGTAGGAGTGCTGATCTAGGATCCGTTTTAACTTTTGTATCATAATGAACAAGGTTACATGGCCATGGGGACCTGATCCTAGATCAGCACTACACTGAGATGTTTTATGAATACATACCCAGTCTACAAGGCGAGGGCAAGGTGTTGTGGAATATACGTAGCAAAAGTATCGGCACCCACCCAGGCTATTCTTCCCCTGTAGGAGTGAATCACCTAGACTTGAGAGAGGCCTTTGGGGGTGGAGGTCTGCCTGTAACCTGATCAAGGCTACATGCATGACTGGTATCCATCCAGCCAGGCCATCCCAACTTCCATCAATCATAGCTGTCTTATGGAAATAACTCTACATATACAGTACATGATATGCAGTAATGCATATCCCAGCAAACTTGCTGTCATAGACCATGTATCGCATGTCCATAAATTACTAGTGATGCACTGATAGGACATTTTTGACCGATATCCCAAAACTTTGTCGGCGTTTTAAGCATTCTAGTACAGTTAAATAGTTAACACACACATGGACGCAGTGGTTTAAGGCACTGCATCTCAGTGCAAGAGGCGTCACTACAGTCCCTGGTTTGAATCCAGGCTGTATCACATCCGGCCGTGAATGGGAGTTCGATGCCGTGAATGGGAGTTCGATAGTGCGGTGCACAATTGACCCAGCATCGTCCGGGCCGTCATTGTAAAGAATTTGTTCTTAACTGACTTGCCTAGTTAAATAAAGGTTACACACACACACCACACTGACTAAAAAGTTTTTGTTGGCATTTACATATGTCCCTATTACCAGTAAAACATCATCAAAACCTATTTCTTTCACTTACTTGCTGTGCTGTTTCGTTATTCATTTGTTCAGTCATTTCATTCTCAACCAGGATTTCTATGGAACGCCGTTTGGGTCTTTGCGTGTCAAAAAAGATACATGTCAAATAAGCTTGTTGACCAATCAGGACCTGAATATGACTGTACGTCACATAATAATTTAACGCGTTCATACATTTTTTTATGTAGTTATTACACATTGATTACACTATCACTCGTATTTCATGTCACAACGATTCATCGATACGTATGCTATGATGCTGGTAAAGTTGTCTTGTGCACATACAGTGCTGATCATAAAAAAAAAAAAGCTAGCTGGCTAATGGATGCATACAATGTTCTTCCCCAAAAACATAGCAAAACGACATCTGTTTAAGTAGCTATATAGTTAGCAGCTAGGTGTCATCTAAAATAAACCTCATTTATAAGACAGACAGGTCTTATTTGATTAATAGTGGTCGGACCCATCTATGTGAAGCAAGCCATAATAAGGATTAGCCACAATAGTGGACTTTGTGGTTAGCCTTCAAAATAAAAGTATGACATTCTACTATTTGTATTTATTTGCATCCTGACAATGACACTTATTTTGAAGGCTAACCGCAAAGTCTGCTATTGTGGCTAGTCCTTATTGTGGCTAGCTTCACAACACATAACTCGGTCCGGTCGAGCCTGACTAGCCAGATGAAGCTAGCTGGCTGCTTATAACGTTAGTTTTGGGCAACAGGTTTAAGTAGCTGGCTAGCTATTTATTTTCATGAACCGAAGTTCAATTTCAGTAGGCGAACAACAAGTGGCAACCTAGCTAATACTTACTCACAAGGATTCCTAAATCATTGCTAAGAGTAATGAAAATGACTGCAGTTTCTGCTGGTCATTGTTTTCAGGCTGGTTGTATTGGTGCTAGCTAGGTACCGAGCTAAAGCTACCTACCCCAGAAGTTGCGGTCGAACAAATTATGCTTTATTACCAACGCGGTATTGTAAACGCATCATTCGTGGCCGGTGTTTGCTTGTTTGCAGAATGTTTTGTACAGCATTGACAGTCCTACTGTATATTTTTTGACACGCAAAGACCCAAATGGCGTTCCATAGAATGTATGTCGTGAAGCTAATAGCAGTGACGGTATTACTGTGTAACTCCGGTAGGGCAACGTCTGAAAAATAGCACACTTCGTAGTGTGTACCGGTGCTCGACCAGTCGGCGAAAGCCAACATCACCCACGACAGAGAACGGTTGATTGTCAATGAATTCCATTATCTTGGCGTTAATGGATTTCGCCTTTGAGTTGTCTCGCTGAAATGTTCTTACTCGTTCAATTGACTGCTCGACTTATTGACTGCTTGATCCACACAGCAGACATTGTGGGCTAGGTTAGGAATGCTGTGTAGCGCAAAATTCCGATATGTTCACCGATATATCGTGCATCCCTATAAACTACCGAAATGCCACCATATTGCCTATGTAGTGTACTACTTTTAACCTGAGCCCTATGTGCCGTGGTCAAAAGTAGTGCACTAAGAAGGGAATAGGGTGCCATTTGGGATGCAAGACATGTCTACGGGAGGCTAATACATATCTAAATGTGTTATGCGTTCACATCATTATAATGCCAGATATTGTAGCATTGATCATGTACATAACACTTCAGCAGCTTTATAATTGTTTAATTCTTTTTGTCTTTTCAGATTTGTTTCCTACTGTTTGCAGTACTCTACATTGTGTCGTACTGCATCATCACCAGGTACAAGAGAAAAACAGGTAAGGAGTCTTGTTCTGTTTTTATGGTGGTTGTACTGAAACTACCAACACATATTGTGCTACCAACTTCAAAAACTGTTTCTATGTAATACCTGCACACCTGAGATGCGCACACAGTCCCAGAGTTTTCACAGCGATTATTGCTGAGCTCTGCCTTTTGTTCACGGTATGTTTGCACACGGAGGGACCATCACATTGTTCCAAGACTGTTTAGTGGTCAGAGCATGTGAGCGGTTTGAAATCACGCTCATGGTGCTTGCACACCGCTCCGGGCGCTCCATGTCCTTTCTTGCGCTCCGCTTAAAAAAGGGCTCCGAGCTAACACAAAAACACTGCCGCTCCAAATTCGCTCCATTCATTAAAATCACAATTTAACCAACACCCATCTATTTTTGTGACTACGTGAACCTACCATTTGGTATTGAAACCAAACCATATGGATTTGAATGAAAAGTATTTGAATAAACATGGAAAGGTGAATGTAAGAAGCGCACATCATTTTCAAATAGGCTACATGTCATATTAAAAAGCATATAAACACTCTAAATAGGTCAGGCGCCAGAAAGGGAACCTAAGAAGGAACGAAAATGAAATATTTATGCTATATTATTTAAATTATTTCAATGCTATAGCCTACAAAGAAATACAAGCATTTGCGACACAATAGGCTGGTAGAGCGCAGAGCATGTAAATAAAGCGCAGAGCATGTAAACAACATTTAGTTGTACTAAATCATTCTCATCTATAAATTGTGCATATAGGCGGTGATTTACTTAGAATGAATACAAATTAAACGAAAAATGACTTATTAGAATACATTTTTAGAAACACGAGTTTGGCCAGTCTGTGGATTCAGGCTCATGCGATGGTGCCTGGAGAGCAGGCCAGAAGCAGAGAATATCCTCTCCACACTTGCAGAGCCACTGGGGAAGCTAAACACCCGTTTGGCCACATGCTAGGTTGGGCAGAGTTATTATTATTTTTATTTTTTTAGGTTTTTAGGTAAAATAACCCAATCATAATGGAAAGCTCCTTGAACGTGGGAATATGCCAGGCCTATTGGGCCAAAATAAATTATGGCCTATTGTGTAGATAATAGAACAAAAATGAAGGTAACATGTAAGAGGAGGTATTATTTGTAGTTTATAAATACTTTACTACAATTACACACTTAGTTATCTACCCACCTCGTTCCTTTTCTTTCGGGATACTTGTCTTTTCAGATTCCACAATGATTCTTTAGTTGTGGACACTACTGTACATCAGCACTATCCCTGTCTTGCTCTTGGTCCTCATCTTTGTAAGTCACCATGATTTAGAACCTGTGTGTTGTATCAGTTTCTGTATGAAAATTACAGTATCTAAAGCAAGGGGCTATAGATGGTAGCATACAAGTGAACTACAAATGCATGCTGGGCCAGGTATGCCGTGAGCACGTGAAATGAACGCTACTGGAGCGAAATTGGAGCGGGCGAGGAGGCCAGCGCTACAGCATTTGGGAATCTCGCTCCAGTCAAATATTAGCCCATATCAGAGGATGTGAGCAGAGCCTTAATTCGTTGGGGCATGGACTCTACAAGGTGTCAAAAGCATTCCACAGAGATGCTGGCCCATGTTGACTCCAATGATTCGCACAGTTGTGTCAAGTTGGCTGGATGTACTTTGGGTGGTAAACTGTTGAGCGTGAAAACCCCTGCCCAAATGCGAAGTGCCAACTGTAAAGTTGGGTGGAGGAGGAATAATGGTCTGGGGCTGTTTTTCATGGTTCAGGCTAGGCCCCTTAGTTCCAGTGAAGGGACATCTTAGCACTACAGCATACAATGACATTCTAGACGATTGTTTGTTTCTAACTTTGGCAACATTTTGGGTAATTACCTTTCCTGTTTCAGCATGACAATGCCCCCTTGAACAAAACGACGTCCATACAGAAGTGGTTTGTCGAGATCAGTGTGGAAGAACTTGACTGGCCTGCACAGAGCCCTGACCTCGACCCCATCGAGCCAGGCCTAATTGCCCAACATCAGTGCCTTACCTCACTAATGCTCTTGTGGCTGAATGGAAGCAAGTACCCGCAGCAATGTTCCGGCATCTAGTGGAAAGCCTTCCCAGAAGAATGGAGGCTCTTATAGCGGCAAAGGGGGGACCAACTCCCTATTGTTGCCCATGATATTGGAATGAGATGTTCAACAAGCAGGTGTCCACATAGTTTTGCTCATGTAGTCTATATTAGTGTTTTATTTTACATAAGGTTTTTACAAATATTAGAATTTGACAGAAATTGACAATTAACTCGATTTTGAATCCCACCTTGTAACTAGGGCTGTCCCTGACAAAAAAAATATATTGTTAGATTTAAAGTCGTGTGTTCTTTCGACCAATCAATTGCTCTACATTTTTAAATGTGTATTTTTCCATATATAGACACACCCTGTGTTTTAATAAAATCAACTATATGCATTGAGCTTGTCTGATGCTTTAAGTTTACGGTTTGATGCCTCAAGAGGGTGCCAGAGATCTAGATAACCATAAGAAAGAACTTAACCTGACCCAACTTCTCCTCCCGCTCCTGCTAGCTTTTGCAGTTTCTGCCAGTACTCTCCTGAAGTTGCCGGTAATAGGCTACACGAGTAGTCGGCAACCTTTCTCATGTGGAATGCCAATTTATATTTTCTACCGATCTGTATGCCAGTTACGGATTTCATATGCAAATTTTCGTGAAATGGTTGCATTTAATTCATAATTTAGTGGGGGCTGTTTTGTTAGTCATCTTTGCATCTTTTGACATTATTGATCATAGTCTGCTGCTTGAAAAACATATGTGTACTCGCTTTACACCCCTTGCTATATTGTGTACAAAGAGTTACCTGTCTAAGAGAACACAGAGGGTGTTCTTTAATGAAAGCCTCCAACATAATCCAGGTAGAATCAGGAATTCCCCAGGGCAGCTGTCTAGGCCCCTTACCTTTTTCAATCTTTACCAACAACATGCTGCTGGCTTTGAGTAAAGCATGTGTGTCTATGTATGCGGATGACTCAACACTATACACTATACATGTCAGCACACTTAACAAAGAGCTGCAGTTAGTTTCAGAATGGGTGACAAGGAATACATTTGTCCTAAATATTTCAAAAACTAAAAGCATGGGACAAATCATTCACTAAACCCTAAACCTCAAATAAATCTTGTAATGAATAATGTGGTAATTGAGCAAGTTGAGGAGACTAAACTGCTTGGAGTAACCCTGGATTGAAAACTGTCATGGTCAAAACATATTGATACAACAGTAGTTAGGATGGGGAGAAGTCTGTCCATAAAAGCGTTGCTCTGCATTCTTAACAACACTATCAACAAGGCAGGTCCTACAGGCCCTTGTTTTGTCACACCTGGACTACTGTTCAGTCGTGGGATCAGTTGCCACAGAGGGATTTAGGAAAATTGCAATTGGCTCAGAACACGGCAGCACGGTTGGCCCTTAAATGTACATAGAGCTAACATTAATAATATGCATGTCAGCCTCTCCTGGCTCAAATTGGAGGAGAGCTTGACTTCATCACTGCTTGTATTTATGAGAGGTATTGACACATTGAATGCCCCAAGCTGTCAGTTTGAACTACTGGCACACAGCTCAGACACCCATCCATACCCCACAAGAAATGGCGCCATAGGTCTCTTCACATTCCCCAAGTCCAGAACAGACTACGGGAGGCGCACAGTACTACATAGAGCCATGACTGCATGGAACTCTATTCCACATCAAGTAACTCATGCAAGCAGTAAAATTAGATTTAAAAAACAGATAGAAATACACCTTATGGAACAGCAGGGACTGTGAAGCAACACATAGACACCGACACATGCATACTAACACACAATAATATACTCACTATACACACACGTACACATGGATTTTGTGTTGTAGAATAGGGGCCTGAGAGCACACACTTAGTGTGTTGTGAAATCTGTTGTGAATGTATTGTAATGTTTTTATAATTGTGTAACTGCCTTATTTTAGCTGGACCCCAGGAAGAGTAGCTGCTGCCTTGGCAGCAACTAATGGGGATCCATAATAAATACCGAAAATAACATCTTCATATCTCTATCATTGTCATGTGGTTAATCAAAATTATATCCAAATCTATATGATACAAATCTAAAAAGATTCTCTTTTGACAAAAAATTGCCTACATAAAGCCAACAAATAACAATATTGCAGCCTGCAGGTAGACAATATCCAGATAAATGTAAATATCCTATAAATTACATTGGCTACACATGGCCTGTCTGTAACGAACTTGAAACATTGTATCTACTATTAACTTGGGTCCAGCCAAAGCTTGTTGTGCTAGTGAACTTGCAACATAAAATATTCTGGGCCCTCCGTTTCCAGCGCCAGTGAGCTCGAGACAGACACAGCTCTAGGCTATTTGCGCAAGGGATAAGAAGCAGTGCTTGGCTTTGGCAGGAGCTCACAGGAGCTGAGTACCGGCACCTCAAAGTGAAAACGGGTTTTTAGAAATTTTAGCAAATATTTAACTGAAATACTTTATTTACATAATAATTCAGACCCTTTGATATGAGACTTGAAATTGAGCTCAGGTGCATCCTGTTTCCATTGATCATCCTTGATCTTTCTACAACTTCATTGGAGTCCTCCTGTGGTAAATTCAATTGATTTGAATACACACCTGTCTGCAGTGCATTCGGGAAGTATTCAGACCCCTTGACTTTTTCCACATTTTGTTATGTTAAAGCTTTATTCTACAATGGATTAAATTGTTTTTTTCTCTCATCAATCTACACACAGTACCTCGTAATGACAAAGCAAAACCACGTTTTTAGAAATGTTTGCAAAAGTATTAAATACAAAAAACGGAAGTAACATTTACATAAGTATTCAGACCCTTTACTCAGTACTTTGTTGAAGCGATTACAGCCTCGAATCTTCTTGGGTATGACGCTACAAGCCTGGCACACCTGTGTTTGGGGAGTTTCTCCCATTCTTCTGTGCGGGATCCTCTCAAGCTCTGTCAGTTTGAATGGATGAGTGTTGCTGCCCAGCTATTTTCAGGTCTCTCCAGAGATGTTCAAGTCCGGGCTCTGGCTGGGCCACTCAAGGACATTCGGAGACTTGTCCCGAAGCCACTCCTGCGTTGTCTTTGCTATGTGCTTAGGGACATGGTCCTGTTGGAAGGTGATCCTTTGCCCCAGTCTGAGGTCCTGAGCACTTTGGAGCAGGTTTTCATCAAGGATCTCTCTGTCCCTTGCTCCGTTCATCTTTCCCTCGTTCCTGACTAGTCTCCCAGTCCCCAACGCTGAATAACATCCCCACAGCATGATGCTGCCACCACCATTCTTCACCGTAGGGATGGTGCCAGGTTTCCTCCAGACGTGACTCTTGGCATTCAGGCCAAAGAGTTCAATCTTGGTTTCATCAGAACAGAGAATCTTGTTTCTCATGGTCTGAGAGTCTTTAGGTGCTTTTGGCAAACTCCAAGGGGCTGTCATGTGCCTTTTACTGAGGAGTGACTTCTGTTTGGTCACTCTACCATAAAGGCCTGATTGGTGGAGTGCTGCAGAGATGGCTGTCCTTCTGGAAGGTTCTTCCATCTCCACAGAGGAACTCCGGAGCTCTCTGTGACCATTGTGTCCTTAGTCACCTCCCTGACCAAGGCCCTTCTCCCCTGATTGCTCAGTTTGGCCAGGCGGCCAGCTCAAGGAAGAGTCTTGATATTTCCTAACTTCTTCCATTTAAGAATGATTGAGGCCACTGTGTTCTTGGGGACATTCAATTATGCAGACATTTTTTGGTACCCTTCCCCACATCTGTGGCTCGACACAATCCAGTCTCGGAGCTCTATGGACAATTCCTTCGACCTCGTGGCTTGGTTTTGCTCTGACATGCACTGTCAACTGTGGAACCTTATATAGACAGGTCTGTGCCTTTTCAAATCATTTCCAATCAATTGAATTTACCACAGGTGGACTCCAATCAAGTTGCAGAAACATCTCAAGGATGATCAATGGAAACAGGATGCAACTGAGCTCAATTTTGAGTCTAATAGCAAAGGGTCTGAATACTTATGTAAATAAGGTATTTCTGTCTTTTATTTTTAGAAGTCTGCTAAAATTTCATTATAGGGTGTTGTGTGTACATTGCTGAGTACTAAAAAAATAAATAAAAATGTTTTAATCAATTTTAGAATAAGGCTGTAACGTAACACGTGGAAAGAGTCAAGGGGTCTGAATACTTTCCGAAGGCACTAAAACAATCTTGGTTGACCAACAGCCTAGCGACCAAACAATCGACCAGTCGACTATTTTGGGGTAGCCCTACTTGTAACACAGTCAAGGGGTGTGAATACTTTTTGAAGGCACTCTACCTAGTGAAAATGTATACTGACGCAATAAGGCACCTCGGGGGTTTGTAGTATATGGTCAATATACCACGGCTATGGGCTGTTCTTACTCATGACGCAACGCGGGGTGCCTGGGTACAGCCCTAGCCGTGGTATATTGGCCATATACTACAAACCCCCAAGGTGTCTTATTGCTATTATAAACTGGTTACCAACGTAATTAGAGCAGTAAATTGAAATGTTCCGTCATGCTCGTGGTATACGGTCTGATATACCACGACTGTCAGCCAATCATCATTCAGGGCTCAAACTACCCAGTTTATACAATTTAAATAAACTTCAGATGCATTTGCTGTCCAGCACTGGAAATGCAATCACTCATTTTTATATTTATTCCGAGGGAAAGGCTTCTCTCAAGATCAAAAGTATATGGCTTTCCATGTAATGTTCCCTACGATGAAACTAATATGACCCCCACCCCCACATGAAGTGTGTTGATAGTATAAACAGATGGTCCATGGCCATGGATAGAAATGGGCCTATAGCCAGCCTAACTGCACGTTTTACTATGTGTGGAATCAAAGTAAAATAATCACTAGATGCAGTTATGATGAACTCTCTTCCACACCCATTGTGCTTGGACAAGAATAGAACGTCCAGGTCACCCCGGTTTCTCGAAGCTCCTTTTAAAAGTAGACCACTCCACGTCAAAGATCCTCCTGTGAAATATCGTGCCCAGAAAATCTAGGCTGTTCTTTTCTCCGCACCCAGGTGGCTACAGTACAGTAGGTACATGTATCAGTCCCGAATGGCACCCTATTCCCTACATAGGCCCTATGGACCCTGGTCAAAAGTAGTGCCCTGTGTAGAGAATAGTGTGCCATTTGGGACATGCCCATAGGAAAAAGTGACTCCCCTAAGCCAAGTACATTGATGCATTAACGGTAGTCCAACCCAGGATTTGAACCGGGCAACATGGGGTTTGTAGTCCCAAGAGGCCCTTGGTTGTCTCTGTAGGGTTCACTTGCTGTACCTGCTGTGACTTAAGTGGTTTCCTTTCCCTCAGATGACCAGGAGGACGAAGACGCCATCGTCAACAGAATATCGTGAGTGGAACTACTTTCAATAAAGCTGTTAAGAAATAGCCCTACTTCTAGTATCTCAGTGTTTCCCGAACCGATCCTCATGCCTCTCAGCCGTTCCACATATTTGTTCTATTCCAACACTAGCACACCTGATTCAACTAGCCAACTTATCAGCAAGTACTGATTAGGTGAATCAGGTGTGCTTGTGTTGGAATAGAACAAATATGTGGAACGGCTGAGGGTCACGCGGACCGCTTTGCGAAACACAGGTGTAGCCTATGTCTTGGTTCGAATGGCTGATGTGGCTTGTCTTTCACATAGCACACCACTGCACACTGGGCCTAACCAACACAACTCTGGTAGTAAAGCAGAAACAATAGACCATATGTTTGTGGCCCACTTTGTCATTTGTACTCTTGGGTCCAGCTAATGGTGATATTGCAAGGGGGAACAGCTGAGCAAAGTAAATGGTGTAGCATTCCACATGAATTCGATTCTCGAGCTATATATCAAAGTGGTGACCTTGTCCACGTCCCACGGAGGACCAGAACAGAAGTAATCCTCTGGCCAGCAGAATCTGGCAAGCTCCACATGCAGGCTAAAGCCCAGGCCCCTGCTCTGCTGGGATGCCAGGTTGGAGGGGAGGGAGGGAGGGATATAGATTGACATAAGGCTCATAGACACTGAAGTGGCCATCTGCTCCACTAGTATTTAAGTTAAGTGGTCGGCTGTTGTGCGTCCCAAATGGAACCCTATTCCCCATGTAGTGCACTACTTTTGACCAGAGCCCCTTTTGACCAGGTCCCGTAGTGCACTATATAGGAGATGGGGTGCCATTTGGGAAGCAGCCTGCTGCACTAAACAACTTAATTCCCTTATTATTAATCCCTGTCACACTGTATAAGAAGATTCTCCATTAATGTGACTTGTATTCTAACACTAATCCTTTAATGACCGTTGGCCTACAGTTCTACTTGAGTAATCAAATTTATTCAAACGATTCCTAGCCTGCATGAATGTGGGCGTTGTATGTGTGGACACAGCTCATGTAGATGCATTTGAATGCTGATGTGTAGAGCTGTGACACTGCCGTTCTTATATGAATTAATACTGTATGACGGGGGTAGGGAACTAGATTCAGCCGCGGGATGATTTTTGTCAGAGCGACGGGTCGGGGGGCCGGAACATAATTATAACAATTTGATCACTGCAAATTGACCACAACTAAGCCCAAAAAGTGATTTTGTATTTGAAAATAACAATACTTTCATGCCTTGATTACATTGAGACACGATCACATAAGTGTCTTCTTTTTTGGGGGGGGGGAATACTTGGGAACAGATTTCCTAAATGAAACTCATTTTGGCTGGTGATTTAAATACATTTTTTTATTGTATTTTCCAAAATAAAATACTTTTTTTTTTAAATCACTCGCGTGCTGGTTTTGGCCCGCGGGCCACCTGTTGCCGACACTAGCTGTAAGATACTGTATGTGTGTAATTCCTTAACAAAGCTGTGTGATTTCACAGCAAACTGTAGACTTTCTTACTAATTCCTCTCTTTCACTCTCTCTGTGTGTGTGTGTTCGCGTGTGTGTGCGTGCGTGTGTGCGTTCTTGCACGTGTGTGTGTGTGGCTCCCCCACAGACTGTACCTGTGCACCTTCACCCTGGCCATGTCGGGTGGGGCTGTTCTCCTCCTGCCTTTCTCTATCATTAGCAATGAGATCCTGCTCTCCTTCCCCAAAAACTACTACATTCAGTGGCTCAATGGCTCCCTCATCCATGGTCAGTAGTGTCATTCACATTTCACATCTTGTTTGTTTGGTTGAATCCCCGATGGCACCCTTTCCCCTATATAGCATCCTTCTTTTGACCAGGGCCCATAGGGTTCTGGTTGAAAGTAGTGCACTGTGTAGGGAGTAGGGTGTCATTTGGGACGCAGACTTTATGTGGATTGACTTTGTTTTGAGTGCTTTTGATTTTGTAGTTCCAGCTTTAGATAAGTAAGTCCTGGTCTCTTTGGATTTGGTCCACTAACCACACATAACAGAATCACTCCTTTTATACATCCAGTCACAAAGATCTGTTTCCATCAGACTGCTGCGTCCCAAATGGCACCCTATTCCCTATAAATTGCACAACTTTCAACCAGAGCCCTATGGGCCCTCGTCAAAAGAAGTAAAGGGAATAGGACGCAACCTGTTGGTTTGTCAGAGAGTGTTACATTAGTCAAGACCTGATTTTCTATTTGTGAGCATGGCTGCAAAGCATGCCTAAACCATCCCAACGGCAGTAGCCACCAACCCTAGTCCCGGAGGTCTGCAGGGGGTGTAGGCTTTTGTTCTAGCACTGCACCTGATTCTACACACCTGACTCATGTAATCAACATATCATTAGCGGAAACAGACGTGGTGTGATGGTGCTGGCCTGGAACAAAAGTCTGCACACCCATAGCTCTTCAGGAACAGGGTATTATTAAACTAACGCCGGAAGCTAGATCCCCTAAATACTGGTCTTGACAAGAAGAAATAAAAACTGTCTGGGGGAGGTTCTCTTCTGCGTTGTTCAACCAATCCAGTAAATGTGGAGGAGGAGTTAAGCTGGAGTGTCGCCTTGTTAGCGTCCAAAAGCGGAAGTCGCGTTGTGTCACAGACTCTCTTTCCATTTCCCTGAAACCTGGAACATCCGGTTGTTGGGGATTCGGCAGAGGATAGGGTATTACAAACATCTTCATTTGCTGTCACAAGGGGGCATCAGAGTCCATGGTTTAGCAGTTGACTGCAGGAATACATGGTGGCCAGTGGAAACAACTGTGCTGTCTATCTATCCAAAGCAACGCTTTCTCGTGAGACTAGGTATGTGTCCCAAATGGCACCCTATTCCCTATATAGCATACTACCCAGTGTACTATTTAGGGGTAGTAGTGCATTTATGTAGGGAATAGGGTGGCATTTAGGATGCCTCTGAGGATAATGTGTTTTATTGTAAGGTGTGATTTCTGTCATGTTGTATTTTGCTTGGTGACAATCTTGAAAGATTGATTGGTTGATTCATTGATCAGGACTAGCTGTAATGTTGCCCTTCCAGGCCTGTGGAATCTGGTATCGCTCTTCTCCAATCTCTGCCTCTTCGTCCTGATGCCGTTTGCCTATTTCTTCCTGGAGTCCGAGGGATTTGCTGGATCAAAAAAGGTACAAAACGCATTGGGTTTGCTAACAACTTGCTAAAACCTGTGTATTTTTGTTTTACATGCTCTTGTAGTATTGATGAACTCTTGATCTTTCTCGATTTTATATCTCCATGTTTTCACACAACTGTTTAGAATTGTCCGCTGTCCACTGTGCCATAGCAGAACTACACCATCTTCATCAATCATTAATCCTAATGATTATGGCTATTGAGTCGATTGTCATAAGCAGAGCATGTTGCAGAGTAGATCGTTTTAGTCTCTTTTGTTTCTCTGCCTTTCATTGTCTAAGAATATCTATTAATTCCTGTTTACATTGTCCGTCTGTCTGTGTGAGAGTATGTCTAGTGACAACAGCAGGTGCCTGGTCCTTGCCCTCTCTCTGACTCTCATCAGTTGACCGTAACTGTGACCGCAAAAACCTCATTAACCATGAAACAACGACAATCTGGTCTTCGGCATCCGCCACATCCTGACAAGCCGTTCCAATAAGCCAGACGCTGCAAACAGTTCAACACCACGGCATCGGCCGCCGTGATTTAGGGCCTGATTCGCCCCTCCCCCCCCTCTGCCCTAAAATAAAACTTCAAAAGGACAACCTAATAATCGAGTTGTAAGCCTCTGCAAACTTCCTCTTTTAATTAATTACCTCTGAAAAAAGAACGGGGCCCGTGTTTCGCGGGTCCATAAAGACAGAACAACGTGATGGCACAATGGAGCTGAAAAAGCGCGGGGAAAGATTTACTTTTAATACACCTCTATCCTGTGTCACAGTTTGAAACCCCTCTGGTTTATGTCCCTCCTGGCAAACTTACATAAAAATGTGTCTGTTACTGTAGTTTACAGCCCCGTTTTTTGGGGGGAGGCAGGCTGCTAATTTGTTTCGTTTGGATTTCTTGTAATGAAGTCCAGGATGGCTAGGAAGTGGAACACACTGGCCTCTATCACTTTATGCTTTTGTACCCTTTCTTGCTACTGATCATCTATACATTTGCTGAGAGGAAGCACTGCTTAATGTTGGCTACACATCCAGGTATAGTTGTGTGTATTTGTGGAGAACAGAGGAAAGCACCCTGCCGAGTCACTCAACAGACCGACCACAGGATGACATTTAAAAGCTTGATTTAAGTTTTTATAATGTGATATTATCCCTCTCCCAATAAAAGTATTAGAGACTGAGTATTAGATTTCAGGGGTTTATGTGGCCATAATGTTACGCCACTGAAAAGTCCCTTTGACTGCGGAAATGAAGTGAATGATGAATTTAACTGGTAACAGTTTAAGTCAGGCTTTTCATGTGGCTCTGTTTACTTTTGACGAGGGCACTAAAGCTCTCCGAGTTGAATCGAGATTGAAATGTTCTATGCTTTTTTTTTTATTAGCTCACTCAGATGTTCTGTTGTCCATATGATTAACAGTCTTTCAAATTGTCCAAATTGTGGATGAATCGGAATTACGGCCCAAATGTGGGTATGAACTAACTTTGTTCACCGGCATAAAATACCCCTCAATAACCTTACTCTCTGACTTTCTTAGCTGAAAAAGATTTATTACTAATGGTTTTAAAATGCTTTTAAAATCATTGCGGAGAAGTGGCAGATTTTAAATGTCATCTTAACATTGAACGGTTTTGGCTCCTGGTCTTGTTCCAGAAACCCATTTATGCTGCAGACTGTGTGCCAGCCAGTCATCATCTCATGCTTATACAGAGATACTAGACTAGATCTACTTTGATGAACGCACCACCTTTTAGGGCTGGTTGATTTTAGGCCAGAGATGGGCAACTGGCCTATCCCTGGCCCGTGGTTACATTTTTGGGGGACTCCGTCAGGGTCTGAATTACTGTTGAGTTAGAATAGTAGAATACACAAGGTGCAATTTTCTAAATATGGTAGTGCATCAGTAGTTTTTCTCTTGTTATGTCAGTCACTGACAGTCACTCAATTAGCCCATGTCAGCAAAAATATGTTTTAGATGGATGGCTAGACTAACTTACCAATCTATCTAAACTTATAGTATTTGTAGTCTAATTACCGACCAGGGGGCCCCAATTGATTTTGTTAGTCACTTTCACTCCGGTTTCATATTAAAAACTGCAAACATTTTTCTCCACCAGTCCACCCTATGGCAAAATTGTGGAATTGCAGGAAATTAGCTGTAAAATGGCAAGATTCTCTCTCCGTCCCATGGCAAAATGTAGAATTGCTGCAAACTTGCTTTAAAACTGCAACTTTTTCTCTACTCCCCATGTGGCGAATTACAGGAAATTAACTAAAATTCAAGTTTTATTCTCTCCGTTGTCAAGAAGGGGGCGTCTTGATGTGTTCAAATTTTTTGTGGCCCCCACCCCCATCAAAGCTACCCATCGCTGATTTAAGCCATAATTCAAACCAGGCTTTTTTTCTTCACATTTTGGCTATGTTTTTTGGATATTACATTTTTTTGTATGTGTTTTTGTTTTTATATATTAACTATCAATGATCTATTCATTATCTTTAACTATGAATTATTTTGGTTTTAGCGTATATTAGCATATCCCTCTGATGTGGAGGGTGAAGGCCCTGTTGTGTATTCACCACCAGTAGATGGCATGTTTATGATGATGGTCGGTCAGTATCTGAATGATGGACTAGTGGCCTAGGCCCTAGCCCTAGGGTCTCTCCTCTGCCTTGGCCTCGCAGCTATCCCAGTCCATCCAGACAACCTCATTTCGAAGACTTCCAAAAAAGGACTTCCTCTCCCATTGTGGGCCTAATTCTTCATACATCCCATCGGCATGAGAAGTCTCCAGTTCATATGGGATAGAAACATTACGTCAACAAAGCTGTTATAAAGTATAGAGTGGCATGCCTTTTTTGTCTTCCAACCAATATTGAGTACTCTGTGGATCCTCTCCTTCGCTAGGTTACGTTCCAAATAGCATCCTATTTCCCATAAAGTGCACTGGTCAAAATTAGTGCACTATATAGGGGACAGGGTGGCATTTGGGACACAGACTTAGTCTGACCCAGAAAGTGACCCAGCTATGGGCCAGCAGTTTTCATCTGTTGCTAAAAGAAGCTCCTCATCAATCTAACGCCCTAGGCTAAACCCTTTAATGAAGAAAAGTGTGTGTGTTTATTGTGGAGGGGAAACGTCTGAGCTGAGTAAACCGCCTTGTGTTACTAAGATACTGTTCTTTGTTGGCGCTCCACAATGGAGCCTGGATGTTTATTTCAAATCTCCCTGCACATGTAGACATTTTTCCCAGGCCTTTGCTCTGGCAGGGGTGGCCGGAGAATATAAAGTGATGTTTACATACCTTCCTTTAAGGTCAGAATGTCTCACGAAAGCCCCTCTGTTACAATGTCCATCGCCATGGTAACATATTAGTTTGAGCTGAGAATTTCTTATTTTCCTCTCTCTGTCTTTCAAACGAATTGATCAGCTCCTGGAGGGACTGTGTTTACATTTTTTGGATGAAATTGTCTGTTTATTTTATAGCTTGTGTTGTCTTTTGGGGTATTAGACCTCTTTCTGTCGGTTTGAAAAAAATATATAGTGCCTGCTATACAAGCTTGAGATTCAAGTCCAATGTTAATAGTTTCAGATAAAAGTCTTATTTATTGGTTTGATCCCGGATTTTTGCGCACAGATTTTTTTATTCAAGATTTAAAGCTGCTATGTGTAACTTTTTGGGTGACCCGACCAAATCCGCATAGAAATGTGAGTTATAGATCTGTCTTTCTCATTGAAAGCATGTCTAGGAAGCGGTAGATCTGTTCTTTGTGCGCTGTTTCTATGCTTCCTGTTCTTACATTTTGTTTTGAGTCTTAAGTTTGGTTTTGTACACCAGCTGAAAATATACACTGCTCAAAAAAATAAAGGGAACACTAAAATAACACATCCTAGATCTGAATGAATGAAATATTCTTATTAAATACTTTTATCTTTACATAGTTGAATGTGCTGACAACAAAATCACACAAAAATGATCAATGGAAATCAAATTTATCAACCCATGGAAGTCTGGATTTGGAGTCACACTCAAAATTAAAGTGGAAAACCACACTACAGGCTGATCTAACTTTGATGTAATGTCCTTAAAACAAGTCAATATGAGGCTCAGTAGTGTGTGTGGCCTCCACGTGCCTGTATGACCTCCCTACAACGCCTGGGCATGCTCCTGATGAGGTGGCGGATGGTCTCCTGAGGGATCTCCTCCCAGACCTGGACTAAAGCATCCGCCAACTCCTGGACAGTCTGTGGTGCAACATGGCGTTGGTGGATGGAGCGAGACATGATGTCCCAGATGTGCTCAATTGGATTCAGGTCTGGGGAACGGGCGGGCCAGTCCATAGCATCAATGCCTTCCTCTTGCAGGAACTGCTGACACACTCCAGCCACATGAGGTCTAGCATTGTCTTGCATTAGGAGGAACCCAGGGCCAACCGCACCAGCATATGGTCTCACAAGGGGTCTGAGGATCTCATCTCGGTACCTAATGGCAGTCAGGCTACCTCTGGCGAGCACATGGAGGGCTGTGCGGCCCCACAAAGAAATGCCACCCCACACCATGACTGACCCACCGCCAAACCGGTAATGCTGGAGGATGTTGCAGGCAGCAGAACGTTCTCCACGGCGTCTCCAGACTCTGTCACGTCTGTCACATGTGCTCAGTGTGAACCTGCTTTCATCTGTGAAGAGCACAGGGCGCCAGTGGTGAATTTGCCAATCTTGGTGTTCTCTGGCAAATGCCAAACGTCCTGCACGGTGTTGGGCTGTAAGCACAACCCCCACCTGTGGACGTCGGGCCCTCATACCACCCTCATGGAGTCTGTTTCTGACCGTTTGAGCAGACACATGCACATTTGTGGCCTGCTGGAGGTCATTTTGCAGGGCTCTGGCAGTGCTCCTCCTGCTCCTCCTTGCACAAAGGCGGAGGTAGCGGTCCTGCTGCTGGGTTGTTGCCCTCCTACGGCCTCCTACACGTCTCCTGATGTACTGGCCTGTCTCCTGGTAGCGCCTCCATGCTCTGGACACTACGCTGACAGACACAGCAAACCTTCTTGCCACAGCTCGCATTGATGTGCCATCCTGGATGAGCTGCACTACCTGAGCCACTTGTGTGGGTTGTAGACTCCGTCTCATGCTACCACTAGAGTGAAAGCACCGCCAGCATTCAAAAGTGACCAAAACATCAGCCAGGAAGCATAGGAACTGAGAAGTGGTCTGTGGTCACCACCTGTAGAACCACTCCTTTATTGGGGGTGTCTTGTTAATTGCCTATAATTTCCACCTGTTGTCTATTCCATTTGCACAACAGCATGTGAAATTTATTGTCAATCAGTGTTGCTTCCTAAGTGGACAGTTTGATTTCACAGAAGTGTGATTGACTTGGAGTTACATTGTGTTGTTTAAGTGTTCCCTTTATTTTTTTGAGCAGTGTATTTTTTGTTATGGAAAATATATTTCACAGCGGTTTAGATGCTACAATGATTATCTACACAATGATTGATTGTTTTGTCACATAAATTGAAGTTAGGCGATGTATTCTAATTGCAACCAGGATATGGTGGAGCGATTTCTGCATATTGCACCTTTTTTAAGGTAGCCCAACCGGCCTCCAGATAACACTAATATTACTTTTACTTAGTTTGTCAGCTGCGTCCGACTTTAATGTATCCAGCCAGCTATACAGTGCCTTCAGAAAGTATTCACACACTTTGACTTATTCCACATTGTGTTGTTACACCCTGAATTAAAAATGGATTATATTGCGTTTTATTTAATTTCTTTGCCAATTGGCCCAAACACAGTACCGCATAATGTCAAAGTGGATTTATGTTCATTGACATTTTTACAAATTAATTACACATGAAAAGCTGAAATATCAATAAGTATTCAACCCCTTTGTTGTGGCAAGCCTAAATAATTTCAGGAGTAAAAATGTGCTTAACAAGTCACATAATAAGTTGCATGGACTCACTTTGTGTGCAGGAATATTGTTTAATATGATTTTTGAATGACTCCCTCATCTCTGTACCCCACACATACAATTTATATGTATTCATATAAATTCAACCATAAATTCAACCACGAAGACCAGGGAGGTTTTCCAATGCCTCGCAGAGAAGGGCACCTATTGGTAGATTGGTCAAAATAAAAAGATTTTGAATATCCCTTTGAGCATGGTGTAGTTATTAATTACACTTTTGATGGTGTATCAATACATCTAGTCACTACAAAGATACAGGTGTCCTTCCTAACTCGGTTGCAGGAGAGGAAGGAAACCGCTCAGGGATTTCACCATGAGGCCAATGGTGACTTTAAAACAATTACAGAGTTTAATGGTTGTGATAGGAGAAAACTGAGGATGGACTAACAACATTGTAGTTACTCCACAATACTAACCTAAATGACAGAGTGAAAGGAAGGAGACCTGTACAGGTGACCGGCTCGTACATAAAACATCCTTATTTCAGGCTGCAACTTTGTTGGTTTCATCTTTAAAACTTCTTCGGGATCGGTTTCCCATCCACGGGACGGTTGCTAACGTAGGCTAATGCGTTTAGCATGAGGTTGTAATAAACAAGAACATTTCCCATAGACATATCTGATATTGGCAGAAAGCTTAAATTCTTGTTAATCTAACTGCACTGTCCAATTTACAGTAGCTATTACAGTGAAAGAATACCATGCTATTGTTTGAGGAGAGCGCACAATTTTGAACATGAAAAGTTATTAAAAACAATTTAGGCACATTTGGGCAGTCTTGATGCAACATTTTGAACAGAAATGCAATGGTTCATTGGATCAATCTAAAACTTTGCACGTACACTGCTGCCATCTAGTGGCCAAAATCTAAATTGCACCTGGGCTGGAATAGTACATTATGGCCTTTCTCTTGCATTTCGATGATGGTACAAAAAAAATACAAAATAATGTTTGTTTTTTAACTTTGTATTATCTTTTGCCAGATCTATTGTGTTATATTATCCTACATTCATTTCCACAAACTTCAAAATGTTTCCTTTCAAATGGTACCAAGAACATGCATACCCTTGCTTCAGGGCCTGAGCTACAGGCAGTTAGATTTGGGTATGTCATTTTAGGCAAAAATGGAAAAAAAAAAGGGGTGGATCCTTAACTCGATTTAATGGCCTGCCGGCCTCCAAAAAAGGGAAAATATGCATAGTGTCTTAATAAAACACAATTTTCCACCACCATGCTAGAGAGGCCAATGCTGCTTCCTGATATTGCCCACCGCGTTCAGCCAGGGGAAACAACCGACTGCTGCAACCTGATTGGCTGAACGCAGTGTGCGACATCCAAAAAGTGTGATTTTTATTAGCACAGGTGACGGTCATTTCTTCTTTGAGAACTTATCAGCCTGACACCTCTTGGTAATGACAACAAGATGGAGTCCTTGTAGGGGGACCTCTATACCGGGCGGTGTCAGAGTAAGGCCCTAATAATTGTCAAAGGCTCCAGCCACCCTAGTCATAGACTTTTTTCTCTGCTACCGCACAGCAAGCGGTACCGGAGCGCCAAGTCTAGGTCCAAAAGGCTTCTTAACAGCTTCTACCCCCAAAGCCATAAGACTCCTGAACAGGTAATCAAATGGCTACCCAGACTATTTGCATTGTCCCCCCCTCTTTTTACGCTGCTGCTACTCTGTTTATTATCTATCCATAGTCACTAATTCTACCTACATGTACGTATTACCTCAACCAACCTGTGCCCCCGCATATTGACTCTGTACCGGTACCCCCTGTATATAGCCTAGCTTCTGTTATTTTACTGCTGCTCTTTAATTATTTGTATTTTTTTTACTTATTTAGTTTTTACTATACACTTATTTTTCTTAACTGCATTGTTGGTTAAGGGTTTGTAAGTAAGCATTTCACTGTATGGTCTGTTGTATTTGATGCATGTGACAAATACATTTTTATTTGAATAAACTCGAGGAAAACATCAAAAGTAGCATACTGAAGCCTCTTCCTCCCTGTAAATCCCTTTTTCTGACTCGCGTCTAATGTATTGGCCATGGGAGCTTGGGCGCGAATGGCTCAGGTTCATTTAAAGGCTTTACATTTAAAACTAAAAAAGGGGAGTGTTTGTGAAGTATGAGTTTCACGGCATTGTTTTTTCCTCTCTCGCTGTACAAGACGGACGTGAAGCAAACGGTTTCCCACGCGCCCACTGCTGTGTCGTTGGGGCGAGTCTTTAGAAGTTTAGTTTGCGGCAGCTTTACACGGGGAAGCTTTCCAGTCCCCTCCAGACCAGCGACTCCCTCTCTGTTTTCTGTCTCTGACACGGCCGGGGCTGAAGGCCGGGACTGAAGGGTACGCTAATAAGGGCCCTTTGCATCTGGCGTCTCCTTAGCAAGCATAGGCAGAGAAGTGGACTGGCTGGGAGTGGTGAATTGGGGCCCCCTCCCTCCATCCCTTTGTCCCTCCATCCCACACGCTCCTGTCGGGGAGTGGAGCAATGGGCAGTGGGATGATCTCTGCCACTGTGCGCTGACTTGCTGCAGATGGATGGGGCTGGAGGGAAGGAAGCGCTCCCCCCCCCGCCACAGAGACCCCATGTCTGGGTCTCTGTGGCGCTCAACCTCTCCCATGCATCCCATGCTATTCTTTATTCTATCCGTCACTATAGTCCCTATCCTCCTTCCTTATTCTATTCCTCTCCTGTCCCCCTCTCTCTGTCTCTCTGCAACTCTGCCCCGCCTCTTCTTTACCTTCCTCTGTTTTCTCCCTCTCCTCACTCGTTTGCTCAGACCTCGTTTTCTCACTCTCGCTGTCCCATCTCATTTCCCATCACGCTCTCTCTCTCTCTCTCTCTCTCTCTCTCTCTCTCTCTCTCTCTCTCTCTCTCTCTCTCTCTCTCTCTCTCTCTCTCTCTCTCTCTCTCTCTCTCTCTCTCTCTCTCTCTTTCCCTCTCTCTTTCTCTGCCCTGGGGATGCGGAGGGAATATCACACCATGGCACAATGACATTCAGCACTGTTGAAACACTGCATGTGCGCTCCTTTTGGGCCCTGGTCAAAGTAGTGCACTATGTAGGGAATAGGGTGCCATTGACGATGCTGACACTGTCTAGCTATGCTTCCCCAAGGACGCGCATGGGGATGCATGTATCCGTTGTGCTGTACATAGCAGTACCCAGATATGTCGTTTCTGATCCTACAGAGTAAGAGGGTGGCATTGAGCCATTCAGTGTTGGTATTAGGGCAACCAGTGATTCAGTGTAGAGGTCTTCACAGGTCCAAAAAGTTGGATCCGAACGGAACTGACCTCTGGATTTCCTACAAGAACACTAAACGGACCCGGTAAAAAATAATAAAAAGAGATACAATAAAATGTATCAGCTAAGTTTCCCTCTGGTTAATGTATTGGTTTAGGCATGCTGTAAGTCAGCAACTTCTTAACCTAAAAGCTATAGTCTTTATGCAGAGCCGTGGTCGGGTCCACTAGGGTATAGCCGTGGTCGGGTCCACTGTAAGGTAGTTAAACCTCTAATTCAGTGTCCCTGGGTTGCTGGTGGTTTGGAATGGGTCTGGGTGAGAACACACACACAAGTGTAGGTTGTTGCGAGTGTGTGTCGCTGTGGTTGTTTAGATGCAGTCATCTCATACACACAGGGCAGTGTCCCTCACACACACACCCACACGTTTCTTGGAAGTATCTGATTCCCTGCTTTTCTAGTGGAGCTGCACTGGGCAGAGCAGGCAGCTAGCCCCACGCTCGACAGCGGTGCGGTGTGAGGATCTGGGAAGCTGAATAGTGGTGTACACATTTAGAATGGCAAGAGTAGAAACATTCAGCTCGGGCTGGCGCTCGGCTCTGGATGCCATGGCGCTCTCCCTTGCCTATTTTTAAAAACGCGTTAACTACGTTTTCCACGTTTTGATGATTGTGGCGACTGTCTGCAGTGCTTACCATCTTCAGTACTTAAGAAAATAATTGTGCTAATTTGTTATGAAAGAGCAACAAGGAGAATGCAGGGTATAAGTAATGGAATATGTTATGTGATACGTGATTAATTCAAAGCTTGCAATTCAGACCCCCTGCTTCCCAACACTTGGTCAACCTTTGTCTGACACTCCACAGACATAATATTAAGGGAGGTGACAGGCATTGCCTTTGCCCTAAATGATCTGAATGGGTAATGATTTGAGTCTTATAAATGATTGAGAGGCCTGGCCTAGAGGGAATACACCTTCAGCATGGCATAGGCTGCTGGTTAAGGTGGACCGAGGCACCCGAGCGGAGCCGCCTCCTGCAGCAGGCCATGCAAGGTTCTATCCATCCCGGAGCCTCCTTAAGAGTGTGTGTGTGTGTGTGTGTGTGGGATGTGACAGAAGTCCCTGAAAGCATTCCTCTCTCACCTCTCACCTCTGGGGACGAGATGCGTTCAGACATTCAACTGCTCTCCTCTTCTCCTCCACCATCTATCTATCTCTCCCCTTCCCTCCCTCTCTCCACCTCTCTCGGCATTGAGAGCTCCCTATTGGCCAGTTCAGCTCTGATGTGAGCCGCTAGACTGCAGCATCACAGTAGTTATGTACTCAGTGGGAGGAACTGAACACATTGGAGGATAGAGGTTTCAGTAAGCAGGTCAGGATAAAGGGCCTGTCATTAAACCATTTTAGACCCGTGCACTATTTAGGGAATAGGGTGCCATTTGAGATGAAGACATATTCCCTCAGTATACCACATGAGATGCTTCTCTAGATATGAGGTTTTCTAAGGTCTACTGAGGGAATGTCTTCATCTCAAATGGCACCCTATTCCCAAAATAGTGTACAACTTTTTTTGCCAGGGTCCATAGAGCTATATAGAGATTAGGGTGCCATTTGGGACGTAGACTACGTACAGTATATTCAAAACTCCTTTCCTCACTTTAGAGAATCAGTAGGTCTGCCTGCTGAGGTGCAGCAGATCGTACCAGACATGGCCACAATGGGGCGCTCTAGACTACTCCCACTGTTGTGCTAGAAAATTCTACACAGGTCCCTTCTATCTAGCCTACATGTGGGGGGGATACTTCAGTAATATGACAGTCTATGTGTCCCCCAAATGGCTCCCTATATTGTGCACTGCTTTTGACGTAGTGCACTATATAGGGAATACGGTGCCATTTGGGACACGAGCTTAGATTCAACAGCTCCACTGTCTGTGTGGAGAAACCGTGTGTTTGCAGAACGTGATTGATTTTCAAAATGGTTGTGATGATGGCGATAATGGTGTTTGAGATCATTGGTAGGCTAAGTGTTCAGTGTGTGAGATGTGGGCTCAGTGTTGAGTTCAGACTTTTAAAAAGCAGTTACATTACATGAGGATCACCTTCAAACAGAGGATCACTGCGTATTTATTTAATTGAACCTTTATATAACTAGGCTAGTCAGTTAGGAACACATTTTTACTTACAATTACGGCCTACTGGGGAACTGTGGGTTAACTGCCTTGTTCAGGGGCAGAACGACATATTTTTACCTTGTCAGCTCAGGGATTTGATCTAGCAACCTTTCGGTTACTGGCCAAACGCTCTAACCACTAGGCTACCTGCAGCCCCATATATATATATACCTGGCTATAAACAAATTCCACACACCAGTTAGCAGATCACCATTTACCTAGTAACAAATTGATCATAGCTGCCCAATTTGAGGCTAACCCACAAGCCCTGTGTAAGTCATGCGTTGCAGCCTATTCCTATAGTGCCAGACAGTATCTCCTCTACAGTGTTGTAAAACAGAGGATGTGTCCCAAATGGCACCCTATCTCCTTTAAAGTACACTACTTTTGTAGTGCACTAGATAATGAATATGGTGCCATTTGGAAGGCAGCCGCTGTTTCGCGTTCGTGTAGAGCCTGTCCGCCTCCACTAGCGGCGCGGGGGGTAAATGGACTCTTGTGTGAACAGGTAGAGAAGACTTTATTAACCACTCAGCAGTCTGTGACCCGGAAAACCCAAATTACCACAACTCCTGTCTGCGCTGGGCCGCAGGGCCGTGGGCGCGTTAAGAGCCCCCTAATCGTCCCCAGATGTAATGGGAGGCCTGCTCTTAATCTACACACAGGAGCGAGGCTTCACTTCAACTTGTTTTTTTATTTAACCGGACCCGGCTCTGAGTCTGGATAGGCCCCTTTTAATATACTGTTGTAGAAGGTGCTTTAACATGGTCTTCTCTGGGATCAGTTAACTGTGCGCGGGGCTGTAATATGGATCTGGGGATGCGTCCTAAACAGCACCCTATTCCCTAAATGGGTCACTACTTTTGATCAGGCACCTATGAGCCCTGGTCAAAAGTAGTGCACGACATAGGGAATATGGTGCCATTTGGGACATTCCCTGAATGTAAAGCAATGGCATTTTACAATTAGAGTGCAGCATTAGTTTGGGTGATTTTATAGAGAAGGCACTGTAGTAGCTACATTGATATTTGAAGTAACGTAGTGAGGCTGCAGCAACACTGGTTGTGGGGAGACTGCAGTGTCTGCATGGTTTCACTCTATGAACCAAGATTGCATCCCAAATGGCACCCTATTCAATAGTGCACCGCTTTTGATCAGGGCCCATACCAGCTCAGTGGCCTTGTGGGTAGTGTCCACCTTGAGATTGCAGGGGTTGGGGGTTTGACCCCCCAGTCATAGCCACAGACTCTAAAAATGGGACCCAACGCCTCTGCTTGGCACTCAGCATTAAGGTTAAGGATTGGGGTACCAATCTGTCGCACGCTACAGAAACAGGAGATTGGCCCATAGGGCAGGACGAGTCTTTCTGGCTCGCGCAGGGCTACCTACTTGTTTAACATAGGACTCTGGTCATGGGCTCTGGCCATTTGGATCTGGGCCCAAGTGATACATTCAACTGATGGGTCATTTTTTAGAATGAGCTTGTTTTGCTGACCCTTCCTTGCCTCACTCGATTCCTAGGCAGTATGAATAGCCTTAGGAGAACTTGGCAAAAATCACAGCTTTGTATGAATAAAAACCGTAACATGGCTGTTTTTGTTCATCACTTCTCTCTCCTCCATCTGTGTGTGTTTTCTCGCAGGGCATTAAGTCACGGGTTCTAGAGACCTTTGTGATGCTCTTCCTCCTCGGACTGCTCATCCTAGGAATAGTCTGGGTGGCGTCCGCGCTCATCGACAATGACGCAGCCAGTATGGAGTCACTCTATGGTAAGGCTATGGGGATTTTGTGTGTCACATGGCACACTATTCCCTATTTAGTGCACTACATTTGACCAGAGCTCTATGGGCCCTGGTCAAAAGTAGTGGACTATATAGGGAATGGTGCCATTTGGGACGCTACCTCTGTTTCTAGCTGTGTGGTTTGATGTACTGTACCAATCATCAAGTTTGGACACAGCTAATTATTCAAGGGTTTTTCTTTATTTTGATAATTTTCTACTTTGTAGAATAATAGTGAAGACATCAAAACTGTGAAATCACACATTGAATTATGTACTAACCAAAAGTGTTAAACAAATCAAAATATATTTTATATTTGAGATTCTTCAAAGTAGCCACCCTTTGCCTTGATGACAGCTTTGTACACTCTTGGCTTTCTCTTAACCAGCTTCATGAGGTAGTCACCTGGAATACATTTCAATTAACAGGTGTGCCTTGTTAAAAGTTAATTTGTGGAATTTTCCTTCTTAATGTTTAAGCCAATCAGTTGTGTTGTGACAAGGTAGGGGTGATATACAGAAGAGCCCTATTTGGTAAAATGACAAGAACAGCTCAAATAAGCAAAGAAAAATGACAGTCCATCATTACTTTAAGACATGAAGGTCAGTCAATCTGGAAAATGACAAGAACTTTCACCCAACCTCAACCCAAATGAGATGGTTTGGTATGAGTTGGACCGCAAAGTGAAGGAAAAGCAGCCAACAAGTGCTCAGCATATGTGGCACTCCTTCAAGACTGTTCGAAAAGCATTCCAGGTGAAGGTGGTTGAGAGAATGCCAAGAGTGTGCAAAGCTGTCATCACGGCAAAGGTGGCTACTTTGAAGAATCTAAAATATATTTTGATTTGTTTAACACATTTTTTGGTTTCTGCATGATTCCGTATGTGTTATTTCATAATGTTGATGTCTTCACTATTATACAATGTAGAAAATAGTAAAAATAAAGAAAAACCCTTGAATGGGTAGGTGTGTCCGAACTTTTGACTGGTACTGTATTTGTTCAGCTTTGACTAACATTTCATCCCTTTTCCTTCAGATCTCTGGGAATTCTACTTACCATACCTCTACTCCTGTATATCTCTGATGGGGGGACTGCTCCTCCTGAGTGAGTATTGTTGTTGAATTAATAGGAGCATAATCAATGGAATATGTGCAAATGGAATATTATCTCAATTGATGATTGATGTGCGGCAGGTTCAGTAACATTTTTGATAGGGGCCTAAACTGTACAAGTGTACCAAGTTTCATGCTTTTATGAAAAAGTGTGTGGGGTGGGGGGGATAACATATGGCTTGGACTAGACGGTAATTTCTGTAGTAATCCCTAGGTCCCTAATGTGCTGGAAGTGTTTTGGTTGTGTCTCACCACTTGTAACTTCTTCATCCCCAGTGTGTACTCCTGTGGGCCTGTCCAGGATGTTCACAGTCATGGGCCAGTTACTAGTCAAACCAACCGTGAGTACTAACTTCCATTCCATGCTCTACCTCAAACGCCTTCATTGTGTTTTATAAGCGCCAGATGCCAGCCAAATAGCTGGCATACTAACCCTCATATGACTGGCTACCTAATTGACTTTAACAAATTGCAGTACAGCAGATGCCACATTCAATTTTAAAGTGCACAAATGTTTTTGGGGGAGCATGCCCCTCCACTACCTGGCTCCTTTTTTTCATTACGCTGGCTACTTCAGATTTTTGGGAACACATTGCTACATGTATTTATGTGTACTGTAAATATTTTAGTGACTTTATACGTTTGACCGACATGGACTTCTGGCTTTCCTCTGTCTGACTCTGAAATGGGTCATTTTTGCTATTAACATGCGCGACTTGTGGACACGAGGACTACAAACATGTCACCAACTCATCCACCCATCTGTTACTCTCCGGCCCCACTTCGGACCTTATTATAATCCATTTTGTCCCCTCAGATCCTGGAGGACCTGGATGAGCAGATTTACTGCGTTACTTTGCAAGAGGAAGCCCTTCAGAGGAGATTGAACGGTACGTTGTCAGTAGATCCTCGCCCAAATTTGCACCTTATTTAGTGCACTACTTTTGACCAGAGCTAGGGCTGTGAGGCAGCCAAATGACAACGTTCACTGTAATGACCGTTTGAATAGCGAAAACGACACACATTTTTAATTAAGAGACACATTTTCTCTTCTCAGCTCCTGACTACATGTGCTGCCATAGAAATGGAATGAATAGAAGTTCAGTGTTTCCCCTATATGCATTTAGAATGCGCAAATACATTTTCCGGTTTGGAAAAGGCTTTCAGTGTGACCTTAAATGACTAAAACCATACTGAAAGTATGTAAAACAGATACTTTAAAATTTTTATTTAACCTTTAGTCAGGTAAGATCAAATTCTTACTTACCATGACTGCCTACTGGGGAACAGTGGGTTAACTGCCATGTTCAGGGGCAGAACGACGACCTTGTCAGCTCGGGGATTCGATCCAGCAACCTTTGGTTACTGGCCCAACACACTAACCACTAGGCTACCTGCCGCCCCTTTACCTATATATTTTTTATAATATAATCTTTGAGAACTACAAAACCTAATAAATGCAAGCTAGACAGTCAAGGAGAGGAAAAAAATAAGAATTTAGGAGTGTTTTTGGCATGGCTGGATTACTGACGGGGCACGCAGGGCACATGCCCAGAGGACCCGATTGGGGGCCAAATTGGTTTTGTTATACTGTTTGACCATAAGAACACAATGGCAATACACGCCCATTACCCGACCCCAACAGGACCACCATCTATCCCTCTTTTTGATCCAGAAAAACCTTCTCTGTTGACTAAAACAAGCAGACGACAACAAAATTTGAAAAAGGTCGAGATTTTGCTGTGAGCCAATGGGGTAACCAAGGTAACCACAAGTTGTTTTCCTCACAGGCGGGCAGGGCCGAGATGTTCTATTTTAGTACCGACTGGGACTATGAGTTTACCTTTCAAATTACCAGTGTTAGAGGTTCCAAGCCTGTTCTATTCATTCTACTTCTATGGGTGCTACTGCTACAGGGTGGGGTGCATTGCCTAGGCAACCAAAGACTTGTTTGCTACAACGCCAGTGTTTGTTTTAGCAAGGAGCAATAGAGTTTCATCACGTTGTTAAGATTCCATGTTACCGCAGAAAGGGACTCAACCACACGAATGCCCGGCCATCCTATCTTCAGTCAGCTGTTGGTCCCCCCCCCATGACCGTCTGTTATACGGTAATTGTGCCATCCCTAACCAGAGCCCTATGGCAATGCACTATAGGGAATAGAGTGCCATTTCGGACACAGACCAGGAAATGTGTTGGCACATTACAAGGAGATGACTGCACAATAGCAGAGGTGCATAAAGATGGCGGCCCCCATGCACTTACCACAAATTCCTAGTTTTTGCTCAGTTCGCCATATTGTACGTTGCTCTCCATTACTCTTTTTTTGTATGGTCGTTAGCAAAACTTAACTTCAAGACGCCGGCAATTTGGCATTTATTGGCACATTGAACCATATCGCACGCTATAGTTTTAAAACTCAGTGGATAGGGCTAAAGCTGATGTCCTGTCGTCTTTATGCACGTTCGCCATTGGGTCGGGATGGAGCGCTCCTGCACTGGAACCAATTAGCATTGACAAATCAGCCTCCCCACTCCACCCCTCTTTTTCTCGTTCTCATTTGCTCCCTTCTCTCTCGTCCCCTCTCTTCCCCCAACAACTCTCTCTATTTCCCTGTCCTCTCTCTCCCCCTCTTTTTCTCTCTCGCTTTTTCTCTCTCTCGCTCTCTTTCTCTTTCTTTCCCTCGCTTGCTTTCTTTCCCTCGCTCTCTCTCTTTCACTTTTTCTAAAGGACAAGCTGCAGCTGCCATTGTCAGAGACCATAAATTACATTGGTGGAGAGTTTTAGAGTCAATTTAAGAACACGGCACACTGCCTTCCACTGGCACTACTGGCCAGGCGATTTCCTCATTTGATCTCTGGCCCCAGACTAGTAATGACAGGCCCCTCATTAGGAGGGAATTGAAATGGTCTTGGAGAATAGCTGTGTCTCAAATGGCACATAGGGCTCTGGTCAAAAACAGTGCACTGTGTAGGGAATAGGGTGCCATTTGGGACGCAGAATGTATTTATTTCTGATGGTGGTGTAGTAGATGTTGGTGAAACATGTTGATAGACTACTACTAACTAGGCCAGGGATGGGAAACTGGTGGCGGCCCCGCTTTTTTGCAGGCCCGGGATCAATTTCCAAAGACCCCCAAAAATTATTTTAAAAAATAAATTTTGGCTCTCAGTTGGGATCTCGACTTATTGTTGAGAGTTGGAATAGTAGAAAACACAAGGTGCCATTTCGAAATATGGTTGTGCATCAGCAGGTTTTCTCTTGTTATGTCAGTCACTGACATTCACTCAATGAGCCCATGTCAGCTAAACATTTTTCGATTGGTAAGTTAGTCTAGAAGCCAGCTATCTAAACTTACATTACCGACAGGGTTATCATTGATTTCGTTAGTCACTCTCACTCAGATATCATGCTAGCAACGGCAAACGTTTCTCTCCACCAAATGTGTAGAACTACAGGAAATAAGCTGTAAAATTGCACATTTTTCTCTCCACTCCATGTCAAAATGTGTAGATGTGCAGCGTTATTGCTTTACAACTGCAAAACCTTCTCTACTCCCCATGGTAAAAAGGAAATGAACGAAAAACGAAAAAGAAATGTTATTTGCTGTCAAGAGGGCCGCTAAAATGTTTAACTTGCAAAATACACTATTTGTCAACCTGCGTTGCCTTTTATCGGCCACTGTTCCCAAATTCCTTCTTTTAGTGTTGAAGAATCCCACAAAGCAGGAAGTATTTGGGGCGCCCGCCAAACGTACTTTAATATCAAGTGAGGCACGCAACCAAGTGTACAGATGCAAGTAAATAAAGAGGATGAGTGTCTTTACAAACCAGGGAGGTACGGAAGATTGCTTGTGCTGATAGCGCTGTTGTCAAACGCTACGCCGGTTGCTCCTCTCAATAGGTCTGCTATTTAGCTGTTTGGTTTCCTAGGGCTTATGCCAAACGCTGGTGCTTTGAACACCTGATAAAATAAGTGTAATCTGTTCCTTATCACCGGGACGAGGGTTTGATGTCGCCGTGAGTTGGAACACAATAACCCCACTCCACGACTTCTCCAGTCCACCGGGGCGGCGCGGCCCGACTCCACCGCTCTCCCGTGGTGGAGAGAGCGAGAGCTAAGCAGCTGGGAGAAGAGCTCTCGCTCAGACGCTAAGTAGCGAGATCCGTGTCGCCTTATCGGGAATCCCAGGAATGTTATTTTTTTTGTTCACCACACACACACACACACTTGGGTGTAACTCTAAGGGTATGAGTGGCGGGTGAGGTTCCCTCTGATCTTTTCGGGAAGGGGAGAAGGAGGAAGAGGTTCAGGGATAGTTCACAGGACACACTCCACAAGCGCCCAATGTCCTCCTCGCTTGGCTTGTGTCCTCTGCATCCCTCGCCTGCCTGGCCGTAGATTAGACCTGTCTCATTACACTTTGTTTATGTTTGCTGTTTTGGATTATCTACCGATCAATGGATTGGATTGATCTATATTTACTCTTCGGGGTTTTGAGTTTGCATCTCTTCTCTGTGCAATTACATCCCAAATAGCATTTAGGATTTGGTTGTTTGCTTTAGATGAGCAGGAGCGGTGGGTTATTCCGGCTGAGTGGCTGTGTGTGTGTGTGTGTGTGTGTGTGTGTGTGTGTGTGTGTGTGTGTGTGTGTGTGTGTGTGTGTGTGTGTGTGTGTGTGTGTGTGTGTGTGTGTGTGTGTGTGTGTGTGTGTGTGTGTGTGTGTGTGTGTGTGTGTGTGTTTACTCTGCGAGAGGTTTGATAGGACCATATGAACCGCAAGGAGACGCGCAGTGACACGCTCATTACAATATCAGATCTGGCTACCCTAGCCAGTGATGGGGAGCAAGCTTGTCCTTTTGAAATGCGCCGTGTGACCGCCGTGTGGGAATTTATCTGCATATGTAATTCGTGTCAGGAGAATTGACATTATGCATAGTTTTACATTGGCCTGACAAAATGATGTGTCCTGAGCCCCCTCCACCAGGTGTCCCTGTTTGTTTGCTATGCTGTAGCCTATTTTATTGAGAGAGTCTAGCTATGTCCCAGTTATCTCTCCTTCCTCCCAAAGTATGCACTTGTTCACATCCCTTGACTGAAAGGAAATGACTGGTATAAGAAATATGGCCGAAACATTTACCCCATGCCTCCACCAATCCAATAATTTTAGATTTGTGGGAAGGAGCGAACAAATACACACTTCAGGAGAAAGGAGATATTGGGACGTGTTGTTCGTTAAGTTACTGCAGTTTGGTGCATTGAGATAAATTAAGTGTGTTGGTCATTTTAGGAAATGGATTATGCAAAGTTAGGCTACATATGATATTATCCAATGTCACAAAATGGATTAAGATATCCAATTATCCCTCTTTTGACTCTTTTTTTCCCCCCCTATACTTCTGGCCTTTTCTGAAAAGTGCCCATGCCTATGTAGTTTACGGCGTTCTATAGTGAGTGACAAGGATGGTTTCGATTTTGAACCTTATGCCACATCTTCGGACGCAGCAGCTAATTAGGCGAGAGGGCAACGTAACAATGGCCCTATGCTAATGTGAAGGCCTTGCACCAGAGCTAGTCCAGTATTCCAGCTCCAGTCCACGGTTGTGTCCAAAAGCACCCCATAGGGCTCTGGACGAAAGAAGTGCACTATATAGGGAATAGGGTGCCATTTGGGATGCAGCGCAGACATGAGCTAAGCTGCTGTCTTAGTTGAGGCTCGCTAGCCCCTCTGGTTCCCTCTGTGTGTTTCGCGGCAGCAGCAGCGTGCTCTGGTCCAGATGCTATGCGGCACGATGACCTTGCCAACGCCTCCGTCCGTCGCCTCCGCATGCTGCTTAGCATAATGCTAGGTGACGTAATCGCTAAACTAATGGTGAAGGTTGGAGAGGAGAAGTTTCATTATTTTCGGCAGCAGTGGCAGCGTCGGTACGTGCAGGAACTCTGGAACTTTTTTGGGGGACTGCTGTCTCCTCTGCTGCCAGTACCTTAATATATCTTGCTTGAAGGATGTCACGTCTTAAAATGCTATTATTCACTTTTCCTTTATCGTCTGCATTGTTTTTTTTATCATGTAATGATTTTGTTCTTGGTTGGTGGTCAGATAATTTGATGTTCCTAATAATAGTCATGGCTAGTTGGAACTTTTTTTTAAAAATATTTGTTTTATTTCACCTTTCTTTAACCAGGTAGGCCAGTTAAGAACAAGTTCTCATTTACAACTGCGACCTGGCTTGAAATTGATTTGGAGTCGGTGTAGTAATAGGATTACTGTGATAAGGTGATGGCTGAGGATTTTGTTTTGCATACGTTCTCCAGATAGATGAGATGTCTTGTGGCTGAACAGTCACGGTGCCCCTCAGGACTCGATGTTGGGTCCGACTCAATTCTCAAATCACGTCCTGTTGAACTGCTCGTGACATTTCCTGTTGCATTGTGACTGCATTTGGTTTGAGGGTTCAAAGTTTCCCCAACTGCGTTCCTAGGACAGGTATTAGGCAGGGCACAGACAGGATCCACTCAGTTTTTTTCTCCCTCCACTTACTCTATCCTTTTTTCCCTTTCTCGTTGTATCCCAAAGCCCATCCAGACAGGGTGTGTCATAATAGTTGGGGGGAAAAATATTTGATCAAAGTGATTGGTTCTTCACCCCTGTAACAAAGATGAAAGATCATCTTTTTATTGCACGCTAGTAACAGTGTAACACTGAACTAATTGGTCTTGATCTGCCAATCACCCCAGGGGATGCAAATGGATACTCTTCCACTTGGCTTTGAGGGCTCCAACCTGTACGTCAAGGCTGGAAGGAAAACTGAGTAAAACAGATCAATTAGCCTTAAATGAGCTGCCCTTGTGGTTTTCCTGGAGAATCCCTCGCTGTCTTCTCCCTAGCCCCGGGACCAGTTGGAGCATGCACCCGTTCGCTCGCTAGACAGCATTGACACAGGAGATTATTTTTACTTGTTTGAGAGACCACATTGTTATGTACAAAGCAGGATTACCCGTTCAGATGGGATTTCTTAATAAAATAGGAGAAATGCCATAAAGGTTGAGAGTAGAAACTACAGAGATGAAATAGTCATGCTTTTTAATAGAAGCTTTAGTGCAACCTTTCTGGATAAAGAACTGCACTTACGTGAGCAGTGACTGAAAATGCTTTATTTAACTGTTAAAGGGAGACTTCTTGCCATGACTATTAATTATTGTTGAACATTAATCATGTGTAGCTAATCGAACTGTGTCTAGCCTCCCTGTTTTTACAGAATTAACAAATATACCTTTTCAGTTATTTGGCAGATATTTGGCAGTCGAATCACAATGACTACGTGGCGCGTGAGTGATTGAGTGAAGTGTAAAGATAAGTTAAAAGCTTGATAAAATGACATTCCTGAGACCCTTATTTGATGTCGTCCCCCCCCCCCCCTCTTGTCCGCAGGGTCGACATCTCACTCTCATTCCCAAGGAAGTGCTCATCGACTCAACAAAGAATTGGATGTTGTCCGAGATCAGAGGAATAAACTGGGTGAGTTGTTGGTGCCGCATTATGCTTTCTCGAATTATAATATGTATGGACAGATGCCGTCTTTCGGGACTTTGAATTTCCCATTGAAACGTATGCAAAGAGGTAGGCTTTTCAGATATTGCTGAGAGCCAGCGAGCCTTTCTTTTTCCCCTCGGTCTTATTTCTTAATTTGGACACGTCCCAAAGCATTTCTGCCCGATAATTATTATTTTCCATCCTTTTTAGGATATTATAAATGAGGTACAATGGGTGCGCGCCAAGGCTTTTGGGGGTTGGGAGGGAGAGATGAGGCCACAAAAGGCACTTAGGATATTGGACAAGATGCAAACTTTTATATTGTGCCCAGCCTTTTAGTGATGTCATTAATTTAGCAGGAGGGTGCATATAGAGTGAGCCTTGGCAAACGTCACAGGCCGCCCAGCCTAGCACAAGGGGAGGGAGAGCGATGGAGGGGGGGGGTAAGAGAGAAGGATAGAGGGCAAGTCAGTCAAGCTAGTCGTAAGGACACTGGACCACAGTGTTATAAAGGGATTTCAGAAAGGACATTACATCACATGTCCTTTACTGTCCTTGGCCCATGCTGTTGTGTACTCTTCCGTCAGTCTTCAGCAGCTATCAATGCTGACATAATACTATTATAAGGCAGATTCTCAATGTGTGGAACGATTAAAAGTTGGAGACTTATTCTCTGCAACCATCTATTTATGTCAGAACAAGAAGGCAGATCGGTAGCGGCACGGTCTGTCATCCTTTAACAGGTAGACCTATAAATCAAGTTGTTCATTTCAATCTCAGCTTTCTGTTTCATCTGTACTCCGTCATTGTTTCTATATAGCGAAGATAGACTAATTAAAGAGGAAGACTTACCTTCTGGGCCCTGATGAGAGAGCAGATAATGTTGGTGCCCACACTCACGATATGTTTTACCAAACCAAGTTGTACTAACTCTATAAATATACCCTGAAGCCATGAGGTTTCACTATTCACTTTTTGATATATTTATGAAACAGTTTAGGAAAACAGTCTTTAATATCGTAAGTGATTCACTCTTGATTGATTTGAGGTATTGGTCGTATTTGCCCAAATGGTTAGAATCCCGAACTCAATGAATGTGGTGGTTTCCCAACTCTGACCTCTCTCCCCATCTCTTTCTTTGTCTTTCTTTCTCATCCTCTCTCTCTCTCTCTCTCTCCTACCTTCCCTTCTTCCCTCCCCTAGAGAGGAGGAAGAAAGCGTCTGCATGGGAAAAGAACCTGCTCTACCCCATTGTGATGTTAATACTACTCACAGGGACGGTGAGTATTCAGATTGATAGTACTGCAGCCAGTCACTCCCACGAAAGCCCCCCAACCAACCAACCACCCCCTGTTTCCCAATGGCATATGAAGCATAAAGCCTTGGTGGCTGCTGGGGAGTTCTCCCTGGTCAACTTAGTTTGCAATCTCAAATGGCACCCTATTCCCTATGTAGTGCACTCCTTTAGACCAGAGCCCTATGGCACCCTATCGTTTGCCCGGTCGTGTTAAAGAAAAGGCTCCGCTAAATAGTCACACCGCTGAAGCAGCTGGGCTTTCGATTGAATCCCCCATGTAGAGTAGTCTGCCTCTTTAACATGCTCCTGTTGTACAGCAGCAGTGTGGGACTGCTTACAGAATACACACTTTGCAGAGTACAGACAAACAAACCGATGATTAGTTCTGTCTTGTCTTTGACTTAATCTTTTTAGCTAAATCCCTCTGTTTCTCAACTCTCCTCCTCCTCCTCTCTAGACCATCTCAGTCCTACTGGTGGCGCTGAATATCCTCTATCTGCTGGTGGATGAGACTGCCATGCCAAAGGGATCAGAGGTAGGCTATAATGGCGAGAGAGACTTACTTCCTGTTCCCCTTATGAACAGATTCACATCGGAGGCCGTTTTTTCTTATACAAGCCCTAACGCACGCACACACAGGTAAATCCGGAGCGAGGCAGCTACTGAACTAGACCGCTGCGAAGGTGCTTGGCAGTCGTCGGGGACATAAATCAAATTCCGGATATGCTCAGGTGCATGTTGGGAAGAAAGGAAAGAAAGCTCTGGGCCAGATGTTTATCATAGCAGAGCTGGCCTGGATGCCTTTTTTGTCGTGCTGCTGCTCATTGAAAGTCATTTCACAGCGGCATGCAGATGAAATGTGTGATGTCTACGGCAGGTGAAATAAGCTGCTTTACCCTCTGTGTGTGGGGGGGGGGGTTCAGTCAGTAGCTCTGTGTGGACCAGGCAGACCAGGTGAACTCCTGTTATGAGTCTGACTGGAGAACCTAATACTCTTGCATGCAATGTACTTCCTTCATCTCGTTTCATCTGCTACAACCGAAGTGTGTGTTGTGCGCTAGTCTCTTGTGTGTTTTCCTTTCGTCTGACTAAGGCAACAAAAGGTATCTTCTTTCTGCCTCATTTCTCAGCTCGTCTTACGGGCGACCGTCCGCCCTCCTTCTCGACATTCCAATTATTTTGTTGAGGAGATATTTTCTTTGGCATGACGCGTTGCAGAAAATCCCCCAAATTATGCTTGTCATGCAGCTTGATTCCTGCCTCCCTCCTCCCCCTGACAGCCACAGCACAGCTAAATGGTTTACGCGTTTGATGAGCTGGAAGGATGCCACGCCTCTGATCTCACATCGCTAAGGCGACCGGGGGGGCATTCGGGTGTCCTAACAGTCAATCATTACGGATATCATACCCATCTAACCAACTTAACAGGGATGGCTGGTGCATCGCAATGCACTCTCAGCTACTATGCACTCTCTGAGAGAGGGCCGAGAGATAGGGGGAGAGGAGGGGAAGAGGGAGCAAGGGAGGGAGGGATGACTGGGCCAGGTAGGCGAGAGAGAAGGGAAAGCGAGGGAGAGGGCCAATGGGCTCCAGACTGTGGGAAAGTCAAATGAGGCCCAGTCCAGATAGAGCTGTAGGGCTGGGAGCAGAACAGAGCAATGGAGAGGAACTGTATATGTTTGTTTATCCCTCCCTCCCTCCTACACAACACTGCATGGCACTCAGCATACTCCGTACTACAGGGCTACTGCTGCTCCAGCCTCCTCCGTCTCTCTCTCTGACTCACAGCCAGACAGGAGGGGAGGAGAGGAGGTGCACCAGTCAGAGGACAGGGCTTTTTACAGCTTGATGAACGGGCGTTAAGAGGACTTCTAACCGTGTTATTGCCAGCTCATCCCCTGTAGGCGCTGATCTTGGGTCAGTTTTGCATTTCCCCCCCCGCTAATGGTTAAGGTTAGGATTGGGGATGGGAAGCTGATCCTAGATCCGTACCTAGGGGATCCTCTGAACCTTTGACTGATGACATTCAGTTCCTTCTCAATCTGTGGCTTTGCAAAACAAAGAAATTATAGAGGGGGAGAGAGGGGGGGGGGGGGAAATCCACGATGAGTATTTTTTTTCTTTCTGTTATTATCCGTCACTGAAACTATGTGAGGTACATCAAAGCGTGACGGAGGAGAACGGGACACACCCGAAGGGCCTGGCTGGGTGCGATGCTCTGCACACAGGTGTTGCTCCCCGCTAATCCCAGAAGCAACAAACACACCACGGTGTGTCTGAATGAGCCAGGCTGCGAGGAACACCAACCCTAGCAGCCCTCCACCCCGCCACTGGAATGAAAAGGAGACTAGATTGAAAGGTGGCTTAATGAGAAAGCCACCACACGCCCACCCACCTGCCACTTTAACATGTTAATGTCTTCCCAAAATGGCAGAAACGTAACACTGAAGATTTGACCTTTCCCATAACATTGACACATGCATTACACAACCCCTCCCACTCCACTATTAATAAATGACATCAGATGCTGTGTGCTAATTCGCTGAGAGAGAGGGCTCTACAGAGACCTTTGCAGAAAAAGGTGTGAAACTACACTTTTTTTATTTTCTCTTTCTTTGCCGTGTGTGTGTGTGTGTGTGTGTGTGTGTGTGTGTGTGTGTGTGTGTGTGTGTGTGTGTGTGTGTGTGTGTGTGTGTGTGTGTGTGTGTGTGTGTGTGTGTGTGTGTGTGTGTGTGTGTGTTTTAGAGAGTTTGTTCAAAGTGACCTGTACAAGTGTGTTTTTGTCAGTATTAATGCAGCTGGAGCTAGCTCCTAGATATCGACGCCGTTGATGCCGTTTTTAACTTGACAGAAGTGCAACCCTCTGAACAACGTGTCCCTGTGCTGCTGTGCCATAGCATGGATCTCTCCAACAGAGTCCCAAATGGCATCCTGTTCCCTTTTCTAGCCAATGGGGCCAATGGGGCCCGGCTCAAAAGTAGTGCACTCTATAGGGAATACAGGGTTCCGTTTGGGACGCGGCCGACGTCTTCCTCTGCTGCGAGTCGCTCGAACACAGAGCAAGCAGGTCACTGATCCTCTTTTGGATTGAAGTGAAAAGTAGTTCATGTAAACAGCTAGGGTGCCAAGTCTTACAAAAGCAAATGTTTATCACTCAAACAAAACACAGATGCCGAGACTATTGGCGTAATATATAGATGTGTCTCTTTTTCCCGCACGAACTTCAATTGGGCAGGGCAGAAAACATCTGGCGTGTTTGCCGAAGCGTTTTCTTTTTGTTCTTTTTTTTTTTTCATTTGTTATTGGCATGCATTCACGTTCTCCACTTTTTACCGTAAGCACTTCTGTGCCTTGCTGCTTGTTTCAACACCTGTTTACATATAGTGTGATGGACAGTGATTTGAAAAGGGAGTCTTTTCTCTCTTTCCTCTCTTTCATCTCTTTCCATCCATTACTGAGCCGGTTGGAGTCTGTGTTGAAAGGGAAACTTCGACTTGTGCCGAGTTTTAGGTAGGCTAGTGGTTATGAGCTTTGGGCAAGTAACTGAAAGGTTGCTGGTTCAAATCCCAGGGCCGATTTAGGTGAACATCTGTTGATGTGCCCTTGAGCAAGGCACTTAACCCTAATTGCTCCTGTAAGTCACTCTGGATAAGAGCCTCTGCTAAATGACTAAACTGTAATGTAAATGTTTTAACTTTTCCTTCTGTAATCACAGACTTACAGATTACAGAACCTAGCTAAGTACTTAACTTTTGTCATATAAAATCATTATATTCAGGATTTATTTGCACTGTTAAAAAAAACTATTTTGGTGTTCTTCTGATGACACACAGACAAATGAGAGATCCTCTTTTTGAATGTTGATTTGATTTGTGGTCTAGCCTTTTGGTCTCTGCCTCTGGAACACATACCACTGCAGCATGGGGTTGAATCGAGCCCACTGCTATTTCAGCACACTCTCCTCCTATATTTCCTCTCCTTGTCTCCTGTCCTGTATCCACAATAAATCAAGAGGAGTGTGACTGCCCCCTTCCTTAACAAGACAACAACAACAAAACCCCCTCTTCCTCTGTCATTCCAGGATCGGGGGCTTGGGAACACCTCGCTGTCCACGTTCGGACTGGTCCAGGCTGTCGTCGACATCATCCTCATGTTGTATCCTTTCAATGTTCCCTCTGCTCTGGAGCCATATGAAGTGTCTGAGTAGGAGTACCGATCTAGGATCAAGTCCTCTGTCCATGTATTCTTTTTCATTGGGTTAAAAAAAAATGCAACACTGATCCTATTTCAGCAGTCCTACTCTGAGACATTTGATTCATATGGCCCTTGCTCCATGGTGATACGAGTGACATTCCCAGGGCCAGTGGTGTTTACTTACTTAAGACCTTGCTTAGCCGGACATCTTCCGGGACATTCTGTTGTGTTTCGGCACATTATTCCTTGGTGAAAAGGTGCCAACTGGCCACTTAAAATGTCAACAAATGTTGGATTTCTTGTCCTTGATTCCGCAACAGCTACTTGATGGTGTCCTCAGTTGTCGGCTTCTACAGCTTGCGAGTGTTTGAAGGCCTCACTCCCAGGAAAGACGACACGACCATGACAACGGTAAATGCGCACACACACAACCCGTGATGATATATTGAGACCTTGTGTTTCATCCTCTTCAGCCCCCCGCCTCAGTCCTCCGTCTGAATGGTTCAGTCCTCCGTCTGAATGGTTCAGTCCTCCGTCTGAATGGTTCAGTCCTCCGTCTGAATGGTTCAGTTGATCTCCCACCCAATATTTGTTTGTGAGTTGCGTAAACATGGATGCAGTGCAAGCGCTTCTTTTACATTTACATTTAAGTCATTTAGCAGACGCTCTTATCCAGAGCGACTTACAAATTTTTTCTTGTACATCAGTGAGGTGGGGGGGGGGGGGGGGGCGGCTGGTTGTGTGCTCTGTTTGGCTCACGGGGGCAGCCATTCACTTAGTAATGAGCGGGGGGAACGGTGAGGCTTGTTAACGAGCCATGGCGACTCAGTGAAAGGACTCGAAAGCCACAAAAGAGCAGAATCTGGTAATGAGCATCTTCAGAACTACTAATTGCACAATGTATGTGGAATCCATTTACTGTGAAGAGGTGTGTGCGCGTGCACATCGTGTGTGTGTGTGTGTACACAGTGTCTTGTTAAGGTAATCACGCTCTCAGTTCTCACACTCAGTGTCTCCGTCATGGCCTATCTATATGTTAATGGTTTTCATCAGTTAAGGTTCTATACCTGCTGACTCTAACGCTCTGCGACTCCCTCCATGTAGATCATTGGTTGCTGTGTGTCCATCCTGGTGCTGAGTTCAGCCCTGCCAGTCATGTCCAGAACACTTGGTGAGTCTCTCCTAGCTTTTATCCGTCTTTTATAAATTTCTGTCCCAAATGGCACTCTATTCCCTTATGAGCCCTGGTCAAAAGTAGTGCACTACATAGGGAATATGGTGCCATTTTGGACGCTACCTTTTGATTTTGACATCTGTGAATATCACAATCTATTCAACCCATGGATTGAACACGTAGTGGATGGAAGGAATAGGTGAGCACTGATGTTCGGGGAACATTTCGGGATTGCTCTTGTGAGAAACTAATTGGAGGGAGGTGAACACCACCCCCCCCCCCATCAGACCGCTAAGGTTAACAAGTTAAATTCCTTCATAGTTTGCCATAGCGATTTGGGAAGAGAATGGAGCAAGAGTGGGAGAAAATGACATGATAGCAGCGGCGTCACAATGGCACTAATAAACACGCAGGGAACAGACACAGCTGTTCAAATAGCACCATCGCCTGTTTGTGTGTGTGTGTGTGTGTGTTGGCTTACAGTGAGTCATAGGGAGCTTTACAAAGTACCAACAGGTTCTGCTCTGTGACACTGAATAGATGAAAAGGAATAAATGAATGCCCCCCCCCCCCCCAGCCAAAGCCCTCTGGAGAAAGACGTGGGGAGAGGGGAGTGTGTATGCTTGTGTAATGTGTGTGTCAATGTTATGGGAGAGGTAAACTCTTTTAGTGTTACCATTCTGCTATTTTGTGAAGATATTAACATGTCAAAGGTAGGTGTGTTTGTGTGTTTGTGTGTGTGTGTGTGTGTGTGTGTGTGTGTGTGTGTGTGTGTGTGTGTGTGTGTGTGTGTGTGTGTGTGTGTGTGTGTGTGTGTGTAAACCAGAGAGCATGATTGATGTCGCAAAATAAGTCAGATTACTTGGGTTTCAACTGATTGAAAAATAATTTAAAATACTTTATATGTCCCTGTTTGTGCTTGCCTGGCTTAATAAACCAATAGAAAGTCCCAAAACTGTAAACACTGCCCATCTGGCACTCAAGCAAACGCTCGAAGTATTTGAAAGGATTGTTCAAGTATTTGAACGCATGTCTGAGAGAAATAAACTGCACAGAGTTGAGGGGCTGTAGGAGAACCCGGGGCTAATGCTAACCGCTGCTTGTACAGTAGTCCTGTCGGCCATGTTTTATTTAAGCTTCTCTTGAAGGAGGGCCGTGGGACCTGTAATGCTACTGAAATGGGAGTGCTCGTTTCTCAGTGGCAGCAACATCAGGGTTAGTTAGGGTGCAGGCAAGGGTAAAAGTCCAATGAACACACTTTATTTTGGGGGGGGGGGCTAAAGAGGCTAGGCTTTACAGGTAGACCAGTTATCTAAGTGTGTGTGTTTGTTAGCATCAGAGTGATATAGGATGCGTCCCAAATGGCACTACTTTAAACCATAGGAGGACATTTGGGGGACCCCACCCCCATCGCTCCCACCGATAAGTTATTTTTCTCCCCTGTATGTTTGTGTAAATTTCGTCTGCAGTGTCCCCAAAAAACACAGTAAGATACTGCAGCAGAGAGGACTTGGGTCACTACTGTCAGCCTGGCTGCTGTTCCTGGGATAATACACTGTGGCTGAGCTCTGCTCAAATGTAGTGCTCTATATAGGGTATAGGGTGCCATTTGGTATACAGCCTACCAGAGTATAAACCATCTCAGAAAATTATCATTTATTACATAGATGCAATTCTAGATAGTCATTTATCGTTCCTTATCTGAAGTCGAATGAATACGTAGGCCACCATTCTCGCAAATTGGTGGATGAATGATCAGAATGAATCAGCAAATGTAATCACCCACAACGGCTTCCATCTTACTTGGAATGGATTGTGAGACATGTTGGATATCACTTGGCCCACATACACACAGTAATACATAATGATACATTTTGCAAATGGTGATGAGAAAAACTGGCTGAAGTGAATTGGGTGATCAGAGGAAGACAGGTTCTTCTATGCGAGGTTACGTCATCTCTAGACACACACCATATAGGCAGCATCCCAAATGGTACCGTATTCCCTACAAAGTGCACTTGTTTTGACCAGAGCCCTACAGGCCTTTGGGACGTAAGCATAGTTTCCCCATCTGCTAACGGCGCCATTCCATAGGCCCCCAAAAACTTTACTTCCCAACAGCTCCAAATACCAAACCAAGATCAAAATGTTTTGCATTAGAAATGAATTAGGCTTGACCGGTGTGGCAAGGTGTATTGACTGCCATCTCTCCAACCTCTCTGCCTCTCTTTTACAAGCAACTTGTTTAAAGGCCCTTGATGCTTGCCAACTGCTTAGAGGCTGTAGATGCATCTTTCCAGACACCAAATTGATTGCCACGCAGCAGTTTCGCAGGCATTACCGAAGGGGGGAAAAAATCCAAGAACATTACCTCACACTGTGAGCTATGCCAGTTTATGAATTGCGAAATTTGATCAAGACCGCTGAAGCGACTGGTTGGTTCATGTATTGATATTGGGTAGGCTTGTCGTGGTTTTAATTTGAAAGGTTGGCTGCATGCACTGTTATTTAGTTCACACGGGTAAAGAACATTGAAAGCACAGGAATGAATGAGTTCCACTGCTTCGGACTATAAGAGTGAAGGCTATTTACAACTGAAGTGTTTTAATCCACCTCAGGGTAGGTTATCCTCCCGATCCTGTCACTTTTTTCAGTACATTTCTTTTGACGGCAGCAAAACCCTCGACTACTGAGATGAGTCTGAGGGTGCGTCCCAAATGGCACCCAATTCCCTTGCGTAGTGCACTTCTTCTGGCCAGGGCTCTAGTCAAAAGTAGTGCACTATATAGGGAATAAGGTGCCATTTGGGACCAAGATGTTATTGTACTGGCCGGGGCTGGTGGAACATTCTGGAAGGTTCTAGAAGAAGCAGCAGCCCATGATAAATAAATAGGAAAACAATAGGGTGTTGACGCCTCTGCATGCAGCGTGTGATCTGCCATGACAGATGGTTTGAAATGAGAAAACCCGCTCAGGTCTGGCAGAGTCCCAGCGTGGCTGTAAAAGGCCCTGGCCCCACTAGAGAAACGAGGGATTAGCAACTCTGTTCCGTCTCTGTCAATGCTAGAGAGATGGATGGATGGAGCAGTGGAGACAACCTCCCAATGCATTGAAACTGTTTGCAGCACGTCTCTACATTAGTTCCTCCTCAGTAACCTAACTGCAGATGTGTGTGTAGCTAAATAGAGGACAGGATGAGGTGGCTACGGGGCCATATTGAAGTAGCTTTTGTGAAGTTCTGATGAAGTTCAGACATTGTTTTGTTTACGATGTGTATGATTCATACTAAGCATACACTGAGACAAGACATGGAGTGAATGGCTCTGACTGGCCTGAAACTGAGGATTCCCTCTCGCAGGGGGGTCAGGCCCGCCCGCCATGAGTTGTACAAGCGGTCTCGGCAACATCGGAAACCTACAAGATTCTGCTTGCTTACTGTACTTCAGAACAGTTGACTCAGGTGTATGTGCAGGTGACTGTGGTCCCATTGATACCCATGTTGCCTGGGGTGTGGCTCATTTCTGTATTTATTTTGTTCCACTCGATTTTTGCACGCTAACAAATTGTCTATACAGTCCCACTAACAAAACACTTTCCTATGAAAGGAATATTAGTAATCCGCCAAATGTCAGACAATGAAGATGACTTTATCTCAGGAAGAGTGGCATTGGCCACTAAATCATTTATATAAAGGGTTTGGCTATTTTGGTTTTATTTTCGTCCATCCTGGATCCGGCAATGCCTGAGTATCTTAGTACACAGTGTACATCAAATGGTTTTTGGGTATAAGCGCTTCTTTCAATTTGGCCTTTCTTGCCTGTTGAAAGAGTCAGGCTATTGAAGAGACACTTTTCAAAGTGCCTCAACTGCCGACAGAACAGACATTGTTAAATAGTTAATTCGCTGAAGCAGTAGTGGAAAGGGAAGCGTTTGTGATTATAAACGCAACTCTCGTCTTGCCAAAGGTGTTTGGAAAAAGGAACATGTCTACTTAGTGCCTGTCATTGGGAAATAATCCAAGCTCACTTTTTTCTCTCCAGGTTTTGTGTAACATTTTTGTGCCCCATGTTCGTGTCGATTGCTCTTGGTTTTCAGTCCACAGTGTCGGATCATGTAGGGCTGCTGGTCACTGCCTCAATGGGAATCAGAGAATAATGATAGGCCTACATTACTTAGACTACAGGGGCTGCTGAGGGTAGGACGGCTCATAATAATGGCTGGAATGGAGTGAATGGTATCAAACCCAAGGAAACCATGTGTTTGAGTTCGTTATCGTTGCATCGATTCCGTTCCAGCCATTCCTATGAGACCGTCCTGCCCAATTAAGTTGCCACCAAACTCCTGTGACTTAGACAGATAATTCAACCAGGGGTTAGAGCTGGTGTCAGTGTTGTGAAATGATCTGTGCTTGAAGTAAAATAAAAACATAATAAACTATGGTCCATTATTTCTAAATGATCATGATATAGTTATATTCATTGTTTTGTTTTATAATCCACTCAAATAGCAAAATATTGAATCTTCTTTTATTTAACATCTTCACACTCTTCACAGGTATCACCAGGTTTGATCTTCTCGGAGACTTCGGGAGATTCAATTGGCTGGGAAACTTCTATATCGTCCTATCGTACAACTTGCTGTTTGCCGTGGTAACTACTCTCTGCCTAGTCCGGAAGTTTACCTCAGCGGTCCGAGAGGAACTCTTGAAAGCATTAGGTAACATTTTTATATTCATATACTCATGTTCATGTCAAACAAAGCTGAAATTACATTATTACTGGTTCATTGAGTTACCGACATTCTTAAAGAATGCATTGCTATATACAATAATAAAGCCTTCTCATAGATTACTACAGACAATGAGGACAATCAGAGAATATTGTTTTCAACAATTGATGAAAGCGCACTCTGTGCGTTTGAAATCCTCCACCTGTACAGTCTTTTAGATTTGAGTACTGCTTTTTATACCTTTTGACTATAAGATATTGGTAAAACTGGCATTTAATATGGAGTTGGTCCCCCCTTTGCTGCTATAACAGCCACCTCTATTCTGGGAAGGCTTTCCACTATATGTTGGAACATTGCTGCAGGGACTTGCTTCCATTCAGCCACGAGCATTAGTAAGGTTGGGCACTGATGTTGGGTGTTTAGGCCTGGCTCGCAATCGGCGGTTCAATTCATCCCAAAGGTGTGCGTTGAGGTCAGGGGTCTGTGCAGGCTAGTCAAGTTCTTCCACGCCAATCTCGACAAACCATTTCTGTATGGTATAATAATGCTAATATCGGTGCCATGACTTGAATGGGATTTGTTCCACAAATGCTAAAGTGCCAGAGAAATTTAACCAAAGCATCTATTGCAGTCATACCTTATGTCATTTTGTAATTTGGGTGAACTATCCCTTTAAAGCCAGGTAATCAAATTAAATTGTATTGGTCACATATACAAGTTTAGTGGGTGTAGTGAAATGCTTGTGTTTCTTGCTCCAACAGTGCAGTAATATCTAACAAGTTCACAACAATACACACACATCTAAAGTAAAGGAATGGAATTAAGAATCTATAAATATTTGGATGAGCAATGTCGGAGCGGCATAGACTAATATACATTAGAATAGAATACAGTATATACATATGAGATGAGTAATGCAAAATATGTAAACATTATTAAAGTGGCCAGTGATTTCAAGTCTATGTATATAGGGCTGCAGCCTCAAATGTGCTAGTGATGGCTATTTAATAGTCCGATGGCCTTGAGATTGAAAAACAGCTTCTGTCTCAGCTTTGATGCACCTGTACTGACCTCGCCTACTGGATGATAGCAGGGTGAACAGGCAGTGGCTCGGGTGGTTGTTGACCTTGATTATCTTTTTGGCCTTCCTGTGACAGGTGCTATAGGTGTCTTGGAGGGCAGGTCGTTTGCCCCCGGTGATGCGTTGGGCAGACCGCACCACCCTCTGGAGTGCCGTTGCCTTACCAAGCGGTGATACAGCTCTCAATTGTGCATCTGTAAAAGTTTGTGAGGGTTTTAGGTGCCAAGCCAAATTTCTTCAGCCTCCTGAGGTTGAAGAGGCCCTATTGTGCCTTCTTCACCACACTGTCTGTGTTGGTGGAGCTTTTCAGGTTGTCAGTTATGTGTACGCCGAGGAACTTGAAGCTTTCCACCTTCTCCACTGCGGTCCTGTCAATGTGGATGGGGGGGTGCTCCCTCTACTGTTTCCTGAAGTCCACGATCAGCTCCTTTGTTTTGTTGAGTGAGAGGTTATTTTCCTGGCACCACTCTCCCAGGGCCCTCACCTCCTCCCTGTAGGCTGTCTCGTCGTTGTTGGTAATCAGGCCTAATAATGTTGTCATCTGCAAACTTGATGATTGAGTTGGAAGCACGCGTGGCTACGCAGTCATGGTGAACAGGGACTGCAGGAGGGGGCTGAGCACTCATCCTTGTGGGGCCCCTGTGTTGAGGATCAGCAAAGTGGTGGTGTTTCCAACCTTCACCACCTGGGGGAGGCCCGTCAGGAAGTCCAGGACCCAGTTGCACAGGGCGGGGTTCAGGCCCAGGGCCCCGAGCCCTTGTGTTCTTTTATTATGCACAGCGCATTGAGTCACTGTATTTGTATGAATTCTCCCAAATTAATAATTACATTATTATTATTATTACGCTTTATGCTAAGATTGAACCAAATGAATGCTGTATAATTGAATATCGTCTCATTTTTACCATAGTTATTTGCACGGACAAGAAGTAAACTTTTAGGTTTTTGTGCATTTCAGTAATAATCAACACTAATTACATAGAAGTCAGTCTCCCTATGACTTATTATCATAACTCTTAACGGGTTCCAAGTCTGCAGGGGCTAGCTGGGTCTGCATTCTCTGCAACTCAGGCAGTAAAATGACTACTGTGGCTGCAGCCGGAGAGATGTATAGCCTAGTGTTGATTCCTGTCACACACACCTCGAGTGACAAAGTGGGGAAATGACGGCAAAATCCAATGTGCCTTAGGACTGATATGTGACAGTGAATATTATGAGGCGAAGGGGGAACGTCTCTCAAGCTTGTTGTGACAGACCCAGGATCGTCTGATGTAGAAAATGTCAGACGGAGGCAGTGGTGTTTTTATTTTTTCCCATTCCTCATCTTGAAGGTTAACTGTGTTTTTATTTTAATTACATTTCTGCCCCTTATCTCTTCCTGGCCAGGTCTGGATAAATTACAACTGTCAAACAGCCCAACAGACCCGGAGTCTGGGAAGCTCTCGGCCAACGGGCATCAGAAGACTCTGTAAAAGAGACAACGGACACACACACACCTAACGGCAGCCAAAGGGAGATTTTGATAGTACTGAACTCCACAGCAGAAGGTGAAAGGGATTGAGTCTGTGGAAGCGACTCAACACAGTTGAAGCGACTCCCACAATGTCTGACGGGCTTTGCGAACTGAGAAGAAACTGCAATTTATCTTCGTGACATTCCATCCTCTTCCTCGTGGATGGATGGATGCAGGACAGGGACTGGTTTGAGCCCTCTGACAGACTGCCGTCTTCACAACAGTGACCTTGATGTTGACCTCAACAGTGACTGACCATGGGCCACAGCCGATGTGTTGGGGACTTTCTTTTCCCTCAGCGCCAACTTTCTTCTCTCTCTTTGTCTATTCTTATCTCATTCTACCCTCTAACCGTTTTTGTGGAGAGCTCCCGTCCTGTAGGTTTTCACTCCAACCCTAATCTATCACACTTGATTCTAATAATTAGCTGGTTGATGAGCTGAATCAGGTTAGTTACAACTGGGGTTGGATCGAAAGGGTAGCTCTCCAGGAACAGGGTTGGAGAGCTCTGCTCTAACCAATCTCATTCTACCCTCTTGTGTTTCGTGCTTGCCTAATCACTTCTTATCTGTTATTTTCTCCCCATAACCTAACCATTGCACTATGCCGTATTGTCTTGGAAGATGCAATGTAACCTTTCGAGGCAGAGGCTGAAGAGACGCTCGCTGATAGACTAGTGGGCATTTTTACACTTACGTCTACTATTTGTTTCCAGCCTGTTCTATTTCCAGCCTGTTCTATTTCCACCACAGTTTCAAATACATGTTAGTTATAAAATGCAGCTCAAGGTTATTTGGAGAGAGAGAGAAAATGCCGCCTCACCAAAGTATAACGAGAAGACAATTCCATTTCAGAATTAGAAAGTAAATGTGATGTGGATCAGTGGCCATGGGGGCATTCACATTAGATTACCTGTATTATATCTGAATACTGGGTGGTCTCCAACAGTCATCTAATTCAGTATGTCATATCATGTATATTATATGTGTGAAGTATGTATGGTTAAATAAGTGGACATTTTTATTTGTTTATGTCAGAAGATAATATGCAAAAAATGTGATAAGATGATGCCATTTTATGATAGACTTGCTTTGAAAGCACCTTGCATAGAAAATAAATCATACTTATCACTCTTAGCCATTTTACACGTCATACCCAGTTGCTTTGCTTGCCCTCACAGGTGCCTGTGTATTACCACTTCTTGCCGGTACATTTAGTACCCGTTCACCACAGTGACCACACCGGAGCTCAGTCGGTATCTCCTCCATTGACACAGAAAGAATGGGGAGGCACTGTGGAGGCGTGACTAGCCAAGCCTAGTCAATCTTTCTGGTTGTCCCACGCCAGTTGTGAATGTGTAACAATGTGCTCTTTTTATTTTATCTTTACTCGTAGTCTGTAGGCCTACTGTGCTTTAATTTCATAAAAGATGTAGTTAATTATTTTGTCTTGATTTAATGAATGTTGTTTTCGGTGCTGTCGATTTCGATCACTCTAGAGATGGGGGGGGATGAAGTCTTTTTTGGTCCCGAAGAGCAAAGATCGCAGCTTTCAGAGTTTGATCCTGTGGGTGGATGTTTTTAAAAAAAAAAAAAAAAAAAAAATTGTGCTTTGGTAAACTTGATCTCGATCTCCCCAAATAACTATTAAGCTATTTTAAAGTGTATCTTATTTCACTTGGCATGAAGCTTTTTTTGAACTTCTTCCTATTGTAAATGTTGTATTTGTACATACCATTTATGTTTCATACCTCTTTTGCATTATTTGGATGTAAATAGTGGGCTGCCGTTAAGCCTCAAGTGTTTGTTGTAAATAAGTCTACAGAAGCTCTTTTTGGACTGTGATGCTACTTGTCACTAGAAGCACCTTTTATGCCTTAGCTAGAGGAGGAAGTCACCACAGTTTTTATAGGAGGCTCCTATTTGTGTGTGTGTGTGCTCACACATGTAGGTATGTTTGTTCAAAAAAAGACAACTTTACTGTGAACACCTTGTATCTGGATTTCAATTGCAAACCAGTTTGAACTTCTTCATTGTCCTTTGCGGTGAAGGTAGTGTATAATCTCCCCTTAACTCAAATAGCCATAGTGGGCTTCCAAAAATACGAATTACCAGATAACCTGAGCACTTGTGAAAATGGAAGGTGATGGGCCCCAATAATTAATGTTTCATAGACTGTTTTTATGATGTGTTTTCAGTGTGACTTGTCATGATGTAAATGGCAGGGGATACGATTAACGTTTTTTATTAAAATATGCATTTGAGACTTCTTGTTTTGTACAGGGACTGTTTTATTTAAAAAAAGGAATGTATTATACAGTAATAGTTTGAAAGGAAAGCAGTAGCTATTGTCTGTCACAAGGCTCACCTTAGATTCTGGAGTTCGCAGTGCCAAGCCTTGTACTGTGTTCTGTCCCCTCATTAAAATGCAAGATTATGAGTGATCCAATTTCACATCTCAGGTTGATTTGGTAATGCTGATGATAAATGATACTGTGAAAATCCAGAATTGAAAAAAATCACTAACCAAAACCCATTACTACTGTGGCTAATAACATCTGTTTCGTGTTTCCTTGATGACTGTGACCGTGACCCCCTCTGTGTTCCTCTCACCCTCAACTATCAGTTTTATTCTTTGAAAAAATATATTTTTTATTGCTATTTCAGACAATGTTTTATGAAGAAGTACACCAGTGATCACAATCTATTACAATCTGACTTTTCCACTTAGTTTCTGTGGAGGACACAGTCGGGGCCTGTTCCAACCTAAGGGAACACTTTTGATTGCCTTGCAGTTTTTTTTCACTCACAGAGGGTTTGAAATGTTGAGGGGTGGCCTGTACTGTCGGTGGAGTAGCTGGTGGTTTTGTCTGTCTGATTTTCTGTGTCTGCATGTAATTTCTTGCCCATTTATGTGAAAGTATATATTTTTTACCTTGTTCTTTTCTGAGTTGCTATATGTGTGTTTTGTTGTTGGTTTGTTTGCAAATAAAACAATGAAAATCATGTTTATGTTGACGTTTGCTTTTTAATTTCACATTTACATTTGTGGCGTACGTCACAGGCTTCTTTTTGAGATGTAAGGGCACACTTGGCAAAAGTAAGCTTGCTGTTACCATGGCACTATCAGGCTGTATGAACTCCTGGCAAGTCAGTGGTAACACAGTATTCCGGGTTTGAGTCGCCATAGGAATGAGACTTGAGTAATAAATGCACTTTATTGGTGTGGATGCCTGAAAGTGATACTTGCATTTATCTTTTGATGATGCATTTAAAGTATTTTAATAAAACAACAGGAATAACTTCCTGTTTTACTGCACATTTGATTCCTTGTGTCCTTTACAGTCTACAAACCCCAACATATAAGACCTGCTGGAAGCGCTCAATCTAAACCATTTTGCGAAATTATACGATTTCTGTGAAAATGCTTTTAATTTAGATTCTTTAGGTACTGTAGAAACATTTTCACTACATATACACTGAGTATTCAAAACATTAAGACCACCTGCTCTTTGACTGACCAGGTGACTGACCAGGTGAATACAGGTGAAAGCTATGATCCCTTATTGATGTCACCTGTTAAATAAATCAGTGTAGATGAAGGGGAGAAGACAAGTTAAAGGGTTTTTAAGTCTTGAGACAATTGAGACATCGATTGTGTATGTGTGCTATTCAGAGGGTGAATGGGAAAGACAAAATATTTAAGTGCCTTTGAATGGGGTAAGTTAGGTGCCAGGCACACCAGTTTGTTTCAAGAACTGCAACACTGCTAGTTTTTAACGCTCACTGTTTCCCATGTGTATCAAGGACATCCAAAAACTTGACTCAACTGTGGGCAGCATTGAAGTCAACATGGGCCACCATCCCTGTGGAACGCTTTCGACACCTGGTAGAGTCCATGCCCTGACAAACTGAGCCTGTTCTGAGGGCAGAAGGGGGAGGAGGGAGGGTGCAGCTCAATATAAGGAAGGTGTTCTTAATTTTTTGTGCACTCAGTATGTACAGTCGTGGCCAAAAGATATACAAATAAATAATAGACATGTACATTTTCACAAAGTCTGCTACCTCAGTTTGTATGATGGCAATTTGCATATACTCCAGAATGCTATGAAGAGTGATCAGATGAATTGCAATTAATTAATTAATTGCAAAGTCGCTCTTTGCCATGCAAATGAACTGAATCCCCCAAAAACATTTCCACTGCATTTCAGCCCTGCCACAAAAGGACCAGCTGACATGTCAGTGATTCTCTCATTAACACAGGTGTGAGTGTTGACGAGGACAAGGCTGGAGATCACTCTGTCATGCTGACTGAGTTCGATTATTTATTTATTTTTACCTTTATTTAACTAGGCAGGTCAGTTAAGAACAAATTCTTCTTTCAATGACGGCCTAGGAACAGTGGGTTAACTGCCTTGTTCAGGTGCAGAACGACAGATTTGTACCTAGTCAGCTCAGGGATTCGATTTTGCAACCTTTCAGTTACTAGTCCAATGCTCTAACCACTAGGCTACCTGCTGCCTCGGCAGAATAACAGACTGGAAGCTTCAAAAGGAGGGTGGTGCTTGGAATCATTGTTCTTCCTCTGTCAATCATGGTTACCTGCAAGGAAACACGTGCCGTCATCACTGCTTTGCAAAAAGGGCTTCACAGGCAAGGATATTGCTGCCAGTAAGATTGCACCTAAATCAACCATTTATCGGATCATCAAGAACTTCAAGGAGAGCGGTTCAATTGTTGTGAAGAAGGCTTCATGGCGCCCAAGAAAGTCCCGCAAGCGCCAGGACCGTATCCTAAAGGTGATTCAGCTGCGGGATCGGGGCACCACCAGTACAGAGCTTGCTCAGGAATGGCAGCAGGCAGGTGTGAGTGCATCTGCACGCACAGTGAGGTGAAGACTTTTGGAGGATGGCCTGGTGTCAAGAAGGGCAGCAAAGAAGCCACTTCTCTCCAGGAAAAACATCAGGGACAGACTGATATTCTGCAACAGGTACAGGGATTGGACTGCTGACGACTGGGGCAAAGTCATTTTCTCTGATGAATCCCCTTTCCGATTGTTTGGGGCATCCAGAAAAAAGCTTGTCTGGAGAAGACAAGGTGAGCGCTACCATCAGTCCTGTGTCATGCCAACAGTAAAGCATCCTGAGACCATTCATGTGTTGCTTCTCAGCCAAGGGAGTGGGCTCACTCACAATTTTGCCTAAGAACACAGCCATGAATAAAGAATGGTACCAACACATTCTCTGAGAGCAACTTCTCCCAACCATCCAGGAACAGTTTGGTGACGAACAATGCCTTTTCCAGCATGATGGAGCACCTTGCCATAAGGCAAAAGTGGCTCGGCGAAAAGAAAAATGATATTTTGGGTCCATGGCCAGGAAACTCCCTCTGTAGTGCCTTGCGGTCGAATGCCGAGCAGTTGAAATACCAGGCAGTGATGCAATCCGTTAGGATGCTCTCGATGGTGCAGCTGTAGAACCTTTTGAGGATCTGAGACCCATGCCAAATCTTTTCAGTCTCCTGAGGGGGAATAGGTTTTGTTGAGCCCCCTTCACAACTATCTTGGTGTGCTTGGACCATGTTAGTTTGTTGGTGATGTGGACACCAAGGAACTTGAAGCTCTCAACCTGCTCCACTACATTCCTGTTGATGAGAATGGGGGCGTGCTCAGTCCTCCTTTTCCTGTAGTCCACAATAATTTCCTTTGTCTTGATCACGTTGAGGGAGAGGTTGTTGTCCTGGCACCACACGGCCAGGTCTCTGACCTCCTCCGAATAGGCTGTCTCATTGTTGTCGGTGAACTTAATGACCGTGCAGTCATGAGTAAACAGGGAGTACAGTATGTTGCCTACCCTTACCACCTGGGGGCAGCCCGCCAGGAAGTCCAGGATCCAGTTGCAGAGGGAGGTGTTTAGTCCCAGGATCCTTAGCTTCGTGATAAGCTTTGAGGGCACTATGGTGTTGAATGCTGAGCTGTAGTCAATGAATAGCATTCTCAAATACAGTTGAAGTCGGGAAGTTCACATACACCTTAGCCAATTATGTTTAAACTCAGTTTTTCACAAGTCCTGACATTTAATCCTAGTAAGAATTCCCTGTCTTAGGTCAGTTAGGATCACCACTTTATTTTAAGAATGTGAAATGTCAGAATAATAGTAGAGAGAATTATTTATTTCAGCTTTTATTTCTTTCATTACATTCCCAGTGGGTCAGAAGTTTGCATACACTCAATTTACATTTACATTTACATTTAAGTCATTTAGCAGACGCTCTTATCCAGAGCGACTTACAAATTGGTGCATTCACCTTATGATATCCAGTGGAACAACCACTTTACAATAGTGCATCTCAGTCTTTTAAGGGGGAGGGGGGGGTTAGAAGGATTACTTTATCCTATCCTAGGTATTCCTTAAAGAGGTGGGGTTTCAGGTGTCTCCGGAAGGTGGTGATTGACTCCGCTGACCTGGCGTCGTGAGGGAGTTTGTTCCACCATTGGGGTGCCAGAGCAGCGAACAGTTTTGACTGGGCTGAGCGGGAACTGTACTTCCTCAGAGGTAGGGAGGCGAGCAGGCCAGAGGTGGATGAACGCAGTGCCCTTGTTTGGGTGTAGGGCCTGATCAGAGCCTGAAGGTACGGAGGTGCCGTTCCCCTCACAGCTCCGTAGGCAAGCACCATGGTCTTGTAGCGGATGCGAGCTTCAACTGGAAGCCAGTGGAGAGAGCGGAGGAGCGGGGTGACGTGAGAGAACTTGGGAAGGTTGAACACCAGACGGGCTGCGGCGTTCTGGATGAGTTGTAGGGGTTTAATGGCACAGGCAGGGAGCCCAGCCAACAGCGAGTTGCAGTAATCCAGACGGGAGATGACAAGTGCCTGGATTAGGACCTGCGCCGCTTCCTGTGTGAGGCAGGGTCGTACTCTGCGAATGTTGTAGAGCATGAACCTACAGGAACGGGTCACCGCCTTGATGTGAGTTGAGAACGACAGGGTGTTGTCCAGGATCACGCCAAGGTTCTTAGCACTCTGGGAGGAGGACACAATGGAGTTGTCAACCGTGATGGCGAGATCATGGAACGGGCAGTCCTTCCCCGGGAGGAAGAGCAGCTCCGTCTTGCCGAGGTTCAGCTTGAGGTGGTGATCCGTCATCCACACTGATATGTCTGCCAGACATGCAGAGATGCAATTAGTATTTGGTAGCATTGCCTTTAAATTGTTTAACTTGGGTCAAACGTTTCGGGTAGCCTTCTACAAGCTTCCCACAATAATTTGGGTGAATTTTGGCCCATCCCTCCTGACAGAGCTGGTGTAACTCAGGTTTGTAGGCCTCCTTGCTCGCACACGCTTTTTCAGTTCTGCCGTTGCAGTTCTACCGATACAGTTGCAAACCGTAGTCTTGCTTTTTTTATGGCGCAGTAGCTTCTTCCTTGCTGATGTTGTTTAAATGTTATGTCGATATAGGACTCGTTTTACTGTGGATATAGATACTTTTGTACCTGTTTCCTCCAGCATCTCAAGGTCCTTTGCTGTTGTTCTGGGATTGATTTGCACTTTTCGCACCAAAGTACGTTCATCTCTAGGAGACAGAACGCATCTCCTTCCTGAGCAGTATGACGGCTGCGTGGTCCTATTGTGTTTATTCTTGCGTACTATTGTTTGTACAGATGAACGTGGTACCTTCAGACGTTTGGAAATTGCTCCCAAGGATGAACCAGACTTGTGGAGGTCTACAATTTTGTTCCTGAGGTCTTGGCTGATTTCTTTTGATTTTCCCATGATGTCAAGCAAAGAGGCACTGAGTTTGAAGGTAGGCCCTGAAATACATCCACAGGTACACCTCCAATTGACTCAAATTATGTCAATTAGCCTATCAGAAGCTTTTAAAGCCATGACATAATTTTCTGGAATTTTCCAATCTGTTTAAAGGCACAGTCAACTTAGTGTATGTACACTTCTGACCCACTGGAATTGTGATACAGTGAATTATAAGTAAATATAAAGTGAAATATAATATATCTGTAAACAATTGCTGGAAAAATTACTTGTGTCATGCACAAAGTAGATGTCCTAACCGACTTGCCAAAACTATAGTTTGTTAACAAGACATTTGTGGAGTGGTTGAAAAACGAGTTTTAATGACTCCAACCTAAGTGTATGTAAACTTACGACTTCAACTGTAGGTGTTCCTTTTGTCCAGGTGTGAAAGGGCAGTGTGGAGTGCAATAGAGATTGCATAAGCTGCAGATCTGTTGGGGCGGTTTGCAAATTGGAGTGGGTCTAGGGTTTCTGGGATAATAGTGATGTGAGCCATGACCAGCCTTTCAAAGCGCTTTATGGCTACAGGTGTGAATGCTACGGGTCAGTAGTCGTTTAGGTAGGTTACCTTGATGTTCATGGGCACTGGGACTATGGTGGTCTGCTTTAAACATGTTGGTATTACAGACTCAGACAGGGAGAGGTTGAAAATGTCAGTGAAGACACTTGCCAGTTGGTCAGCACATGCTCAGAGTACACATTCTGGTAATCCGTCTGGCCCTGCGGCCTTGTGAATGTTGACCTGTTTAAAGGTCTTACTCACATCGGCTGTGGACAGCGTGATCACACAGTCATCCGGAACAGCTGGTGCTCTCATGCATGTTTCAGTGTCATTTGCCTCGAAGCGAGCATATAAGTTTTTAGCTCATCTGGTAGGCTCGTGTCACTGGGCAGCTCTCGGCTGTGCTTCCCTTTGTAGTCTGTAATAGTTTGCAAGCCCTGCCACATCCGACGAGGGTCAGAGCCAGTGTAGTACGATTCAATCTTAGTCCTGTATTGACCCTTTGCCTGTTTGATGGTTCGTCGGAGGGCATAGCGGGATTTCTTATAAGCTTCCGGGTTAGAGTCCCGCTCCTTGAAAGCGGCAGCTCTACCCTTTAGCTCAGTGCGGTTGTTGGCTGTAATCCATGGCATCTGGTTGGGGTATGTACGTACAGTCACCGTGGGGACGACGTCATCGAGGCACTTATTGATGAAGCCAGTGACTGATGTGGTGTACTCATCAATGCCATCAAAAGAATCCTGGAACATATTCCAGGCTGTGCTATTGAACGGGTCACTGGTGCTTCCTGCTTTCATTTTTGCTTGTAAGCAGGAATCAGAAGGATAGAATTATGGTCAGATTTGCCAAATGGGAATGGCATATCGCTTAAGAATGCTGTGGTAGCTATGCTGATTAAGTGTGCCTTGAATTCTAAATAAATCACAGACAGTGTCACCAGCAAAGCACCTCCACACCATAACACCTCCTCCTCCGTGCTTCATGGTGGGAACCACACATGCAGAGATCATCCGTTCACCTGCTCTTTGTCTCACAAAGACACAGCGGTTGGAACCAAAGATCTCAAATTTGGACTCATCAGATCATAGGACATATTTTCACTGGTCTAATGTTGATTGCTCGTGTTTCTTGGCCCAAGCAAGTCTCTTATTATTATTGGTGCAGGCCTGATTCATACAGTCTCATCTGAACAGTTGATGTTTAGACTCAGTCAGTTTTTTGTAAACACAGAGAATTATTGGCACAAGCAAGTCTCTTCTTATTATTGGTGTCCTTTAGAAGTGATTTCTTTGCAGCATTTCGACCACGAAGGCCTGATTCATACAGTCTCCTCTGAACAGTTGATGTTGAGATGTGTCTGTTACTCAAACTCTGTGAAGCATTTATTTGGGCTGCAATTTCTGAGGCTGGTAACTCTATGAACTGATCCTCTGCCGCAGAGGTAACTCTGGGTCTTCCTTTCCTGAGGCGGTCCTCATGAGAGCCAGTTTCATTATAGCGCTTGATGGTTTTTAAGACTGCACTTGAAGAAACTTTCAAAGTTCTTGAAATTTTCTGAATTGACTGACCTTCATGTCTTAAAGTAATGATGGACTGTCGTTTCTCTTTGCTTATTTGAGCTGTTCTTGCCATAATATGGACTCTGTCTTTTACCAATAGGGCTATCTTCTGTATACCACCCCTACCTTGTCACAACACAACTGATTGGCTCAAATGCATTAAGAAGGAAAGAAATTCCACAAATGAACTTTTAACAAGGCACACCTGTTAATTGAAATGCATTCCAGGTGACTACCTCATGAAGCTGGTTGAGAGAATGCCAAGAGTGTGCAAAGCTGTCATCAAGGCAAAGGGTGACTACTTTGAAGAATCCCAAATATAAAATATATTTTGAGCCACTTTATAATTGTACATACAGGTCCATTATTATTATGTATACATCTTCTAAGACTTGTTATTTTTGACTCATTACATAGTTATTATTGATTCATGTACAGCATTGTTGAGGGAGCTAGCTGTTTATTACCTATGCATAGTCACTTTACCCCAACCTACATGTACAAAATAACTTGACTAACCTGTACCCCTACACATTGACTCGGTACTGGTACCCCCTGTATATAGCCTCGTTATTGTTATTTTACTATTTTTACTTTAGTTTATCTAGCAAATATTTTCTTAACTCGTTCTTGACCTGCATTGTTGGTTAAGGGCTTGTAAGTAAGCATTTCACGGTAAGGTTGTATTCGGAGAATGTGACAAATAACAGATGTGATTTGACATAAGCATTGTGCTGCACCTTTTATACCTGCTGTATGTGACGAATACATTTTATTTGAATTTGATTTGACACACACACACACACATACACACACACATACAAAGACGTGCACATCCACACACAAACGTCAGTGTTGGTTGAAGGATACAGCAACAGGAGAGAGCGCTGTAGGCCTCAAACAGCTGAGTAGCGATGTCTATCCTCTTACTCTCTGTAGCCTGGACGTTGTTACTCAACGCTAGTTTGTGGAGGTGAGGCAGCACAACTGGAAGACAAAAAACAGACAATATCACTGTGTGTGTGTGTGTGTGTGTGTGTATGTACTTGAGTCCATATGTGCATGTGAGTGTGTCTGCGCTCTTGTTTTAGTGTGCCTTTGCAATAGTGTGTGTGTGTGTGTGTGTATGTATGTGTCCGTACTGACACTCGTCTGTGAAGTGTGGTTCAGCGTAGTGTGTGTGTGTATTATCAGTAGTACTGACACTCGTCTCTGAAGCGTGGCTCAGCGTTGGGTCCGACCCGGCCAAAGGTCCTGATGATCTCCATGTGTAGAGAGTGTTGGTCCTGGTACTGTGGGTCCTCCAGGAACGACGCTAGCTGCATCTTCACACGCTCCAACAGCTGGGACACACACACACACACACACACACACACATACATACATACATACATTAATACATGCATGTACGCAAACACACATGCATGCCAACATGGATACTCCCCCTAATACACACGGACACAATACAAAACACACCTGTGCTCAAACATATAACCCAGACTTGTTTAATGCATGAGTGTAGTATGTGCATATATGAAAATCAGCATGTCCATACCTCTTTTTGCGTGACCGTCTCCATGATGGTACCAAAGGCAGGGATAGTAGATATCCTAACTGAACTATAAGCCAGACAGGAGTTAGAATAGAGCCAGGTCTCTGCTTTATTAAAACTACAATATGCAGCTCAGAAGATAATATAAAACAGACCAACACCAACCAATCATCAGTGTGGATCATGTATGTTAATGCCAAGGTTAATGGTGATGTTAGATCATTCCGGTGTCCGTATGGATTTAAATAATATAATACACTAAATAGAACCAGGAGGATGCAGAGGAAGGAGGGATAGAGAGAAGAGGAGAGGAAACGTCTCGTCTTCGTTGACTCACAATTCAGGGCCACTGCACAGTGTAATAAGAGCCGGGGCCACCCGGCGGTCTATTAAAGCTTCTGACATGCCTCGTAGAATCAACTGGAAACGGTTAGGAGGGAGGGAGAGACGAAGAGGTTAGGAGGGAGGGAGGGGGGAGGAAGAGAGAGGTAGGGGTGAAGACAATCGTCCAGGACCTGAGGGTTGGGGAGGTCTGCTAAAAAGGGGGTGAGGAGAAGGATGGGGTGGTAATGCATTACAGCTGAGCATGCTGGGATGATCTCCACATGCAGCCAATCAGAGCGCGAGTTGGCGTAGTGTAGCAGGCGGATGATGCAATGAACATGATTGGGTAGATCATGCCAGAAAGGACAAAATGACCTATATTGTCAGAACTGATGATCAAGTACATTACATATTTTGTCTTAATTGAGGACTAGGTTAGGATTAAGGTTAGAGGTAAGGGTTTGGGCTAGTGTTTAGAAAGCATCATACTGCTGTCCTTTCAAGCACGGTTATATAGTGACTACCGGGGTGTGGGTTAGTGTCGCACACTGATGATGCCTGGTGTTAGTGACAGTAAACACAGAACCGCACACGGTCGACCGCACCTCAACCTCTACAGGAAGAAAGCCCAAAGAAGACTTTTACCCAGAGTCAGAGACCTTGAACCATCTAGGAGCACAGACAGGGCAACTACCCTAAAGATACACAGGTTTAGAGAAAGCACCTACTTTGGAATTGATTTGTGTTGCAAAGCCTCATTGTCCCTGAGTTTTGAAAAAAAAAATCCTAAGTCAAACCATTGACTCCTTTAACAATGGATGTATGTTTCCATACCAACTACAGTCCTGAAAGATCTGGTGTTATTCAATATATATCCTAATCAAAGAGGTTAGGGTTCTTCCTGCGAGGTTGGAGGAGGGGTCGAGGTGGCCAGACAAGGCAGCAGGAGACACTTACATCTCAGGGTCGCTGGAGAGCGTGATGAGAGCAGGCACCACCCTCTGAGCCACCAGCGTCTCATTCACCCCCTTCACCAGCAGCTGATTGGACAACACAGCCGTGATGTCACAGCCCAGGGGCGGGTGATGGACAGAGCCAGCAGTGTCATGGCAACACGCCGAGAGAGGGAGGAGAGGGAAAAAGGAAAACAAAAAGAAAGAAAGAAAGAAAGTGATACACAACGACAAGAAGTAGCAGCAGCGCCAAGGTTGGAACGCATGTCACGCACGCGCAAGCCCGCACGTAAACACACAGGTAAACAAACAAAAAAGAAAAACAAACAATAAGTGAGAAGCCAAGCAAACAGAGCTGCTGAACAGAGTTGGTAGAAGTTCCCCCTAACCAGTGGTCTAGAGTCAGATTTTTGTTCATGCCCTAATAGTCATGGTTAGGACTGGGGGTAGAGGGATCAGATCCTAGATCTGTGGTTAGGGGCAACTTCTGCCGAGTCTGCAGAGAATGGTAGGGAGGGATATACCACTATGAGATGGTGATAGGGGGGTTAAGTGTCTATAACACTATGACAGTAAAGGTGGATGTCCACACCACTATGACAGTGAAGGTGGATGTCTATACCACTATGACAGTGAAGGTGGATGTCTATACCACTATGACAGTAAAGGGGGACGTCTATACCACTATGACAGTGAAGGGGGATGTCTATACCACTATGACAGCGAAGGGGGATATCTATACCACTATGACAGCGAAGGAGGATGTCTATACCACTATGACAGTGAAGAGGGATGTCTATACCACTATGACAGTAAAGAGGGATGTCTATACCACTATGACAGTGAAGGGGGATGTCTATACCACTATGACAGTGAAGGGGGATGTCTATACCACAATGACAGTGAAGGGGGACGTCTATACCACTACGACAGTGAAGGGGGACGTCTATACCACTATGACAGTGAGGGGGGATGTCAATACCACAATGACAGTGAAGGAGGATGTCCATAGCACAATGAGAGTGAAGGGGGATGTCCACACCGCAATGAGAGTGAAGGGGGATGTCCACACCACTATGACAGTGAAGGGGGGATGTCTATACCACTATGACAGTGAAGGAGGATGTCTATACCACTATGACAGTGAAGGAGGATGTCTATACCACTATGACAGTGAAGGAGGATGTCTATACCACTATGACAGTGAAGGAGGATGTCTATACCACAACGACAGTGAAGGAGGATGTCCATACCACAATGACAGTGAAGGGGGATGTCCACACCACTATGACAGTAAAGGGGGATGTCCACACCACTATGACAGTAAAGGGGGATGTCCATACCACTATGACAGTGAAGGGGGATGTCTACACACACTATGACAGTGAAGGGAGATGTCTATACCACTATGACAGTGAAGGGGGATGTCTATACCACTATGACAGTGAAGAGGAATGTCTACACCACTATGACAGTGAAGGGATATGTCGATACCACAATGACAGTGAAGGGGGATGTCCACACCACTATGACAGTGAAGGGGGATGTCCACACCACTATGACAGTGAAGGGGGATGTCCACACCACTATGACAGTAAAGGGGGAGGGAGATGTCCATACCCCTATGCCAGTGAAGGGGGATGTCCACACCACAATGACAGTGAAGGGGGATGTCCACACCACTATGACAGTGGAGGGGGATGTCTACACCACTATGACAGTGAAGGGGGGAGGGGGATGTCTATACCATTATGACAGTGAAGGGGGATGTCTATACCACAACGACAGTAAAGAGGGATGTCTATACCACTATGACAGTAAAGGGGGATGTCCATACCACTATGACAGTGAAGGGGGATGTCAATACCACTATGACAGTGAAGGGGGATGTCTATACCACTATGACAGTGAAGGGGGATGTCTATACCACTATGACAGTGAAGGGGGATGTCTATACCACTATGACAGTGAAGGGGGATGTCCACACCACTATGCCAGTGAAGGGGGATGTCCACACCACTATGACAGTGAAGGGGGATGTCTACACCACTATGACAGTAAAGGGGGGAGGGAGATGTCCATACCACTATGACAGTGAAGGGGGGAGGGGGGGGCGGTCTATACCACTATGCCAGTGAAGAGGGGATGTCTATACCACTATGACAGTGAAGGAGGATGTCTATACCACTATGACAGTGAAGGAGGATGTCTATACCACTATGACAGTAAAGGGAGATGTCAATACCACTATGACAGTGAAGGGGGATGTCAATACCACTATGACAGTGAAGGGGGATGTCTATACCACTATGACAGTGAAGGGGGATGTCTATACCACTATGACAGTGAAGGGGGATGTCTATACCACTATGACAGTGAAGGGAGATGTCAATACCACTATGACAGTGAAGGGGGATGTCTATACCACTATGACAGTGAAGGGGGATGTCTATACCACTATGACAGTGAAGGGGGATGTCTATACCACTATGACAGTGAAGGGGGATGTCTATACCACTATGACAGTGAAGGGGGATGTCCACACCACTATGCCAGTGAAGGGGGATGTCCACACCACTATGACAGTGAAGGGGGATGTCTACACCACTATGACAGTAAAGGGGGGAGGGAGATGTCCATACCACTATGACAGTGAAGGGAGGAGGGGGGGGGGGGGGGGGGCGGTCTATACCACTATGCCAGTGAAGAGGGGATGTCTATACCACTATGACAGTGAAGGAGGATGTCTATACCACTATGACAGTGAAGGAGGATGTCTATACCACAACGACAGTGAAGGAGGATGTCCATACCACAATGACAGTGAAGGGGGATGTCCACACCACTATGACAGTAAAGGGGGATGTCCACACCACTATGACAGTAAAGGGGGATGTCCATACCACTATGACAGTGAAGGGGGATGTCTACACCACTATGACAGTGAAGGGGGATGTCTACACCACTATGACAGTGAATGGGGATGTCTATACCACTATGACAGTGAAGGGGGATGTCTATACCACTATGACAGTGAAGAGGAATGTCTATACCACTATGACAGTGAAGGGATATGTCGATACCACTATGACAGTGAAGGGGGATGTCCACACCACAATGACAGTGAAGGGGGATGTCCACACCACAATGACAGTGAAGGGGGATGTCCACACCACTATGACAGTGAAGGGGGATGTCCACACCACTATGACAGTAAAGGGGGAGGGAGATGTCCATACCCCTATGCCAGTGAAGGGGGATGTCCACACCACAATGACAGTGAAGGGGGATGTCCACACCACTATGACAATGGAGGGGGATGTCTACACCACTATGACAGTGAAGGGGGATGTCTATACCACAACGACAGTAAAGAGGGATGTCTATACCACTATGACAGTAAAGGGGGATGTCCATACCACTATGACAGTGAAGGGGGATGTCTATACCACTATGACAGTGAAGGGGGATGTCTATACCACTATGACAGTGAAGGGGGATGTCTATACCACTATGACAGTGAAGGGGGATGTCTATACCACTATGCCAGTGAAGGGGGATGTCCACACCACTATGACAGTGAAGGGGGATGTCTACACCACTATGACAGTAAAGGGGGGAGGGAGATGTCCATACCACTATGACAGTGAAGGGGGGAGGGGGGGGGGGGGGGGGTCTATACCACTATGACAGTGAGGGGGGATGTCTATACCACTATGACAGTGAAGGGGGATGTCTATACCACTATGACAGTGAAGGGGGGAGGGGGGATGTCTATACCACTATGACAGTGAAGGGGGATGTCCATACCACTATGACAGTAAAGGGGGATGTCTATACCACTATGACAGCGAAGAGGGATGTCTATACCACTATGACAGCGAAGAGGGATGTCTATACCACTACGACAGTAAAGAGGGATGTCTATACCACTACGACAGTAAAGAGGGATGTCTATACCACTATGACAGTAAAGGGGGATGTCTATACCACTATGACAGTAAAGGGGGATGTCTATACCACTATGACAGCGAAGAGGGATGTCTATACCACTACGACAGTGAAGGGGGATGTCCATACCGCTATGACAGTAAAGGGGGATGTCTATACCACTATGACAGTAAAGAGGGATGTCTATACCACAATGACAGTGAAGGGAGATGTCAATACCACTATGACAGCGAAGGGAGATGTCAATACCACTATGACAGCGAAGGGGGATGTCTATACCACTATGACAGCGAAGGGGGATGTCTATACCACTATGACAGCGAAGGGGGATGTCTATACCACTATGACAGTGAAGGGAGATGTCAATACCACTATGACAGTGAAGGGGGATGTCTATACCACTATGACAGTGAAGGGGGATGTCTATACCACTATGACAGTGAAGGGAGATGTCAATACCACTATGACAGTGAAGGGGGATGTCTATACCACAATGACAGTGAAGGGGGATGTCTATACCACTATGACAGTGAAGGGGGATGTCTATACCACAATGACAGTGAAGGGGGATGTCTATACCACAATGACAGTGAAGGGGGATGTCTATACCACAATGACAGTGAAGGGGGTAGTGCTACAACAACCTCCTCCTCCTCACCAAAAGTGTATTTTATGTAGGCCTGATTCCATTTCGAGCCAATGTTTTTTCCCTAGCTCTTTGGTGTTCACAATGAAGGGGTAGGGGCTCTGGGAAGGGGCTAGGGATTAAAATGGAATCAGGCCCTTGAGGGGGAAGGCAATAACAAGCAGAGGCTGCTGCAGGGGAAAGACATAGGGAGGCATTTCAAACCAGTATAGTTCTGTTTGCATAATACAACTCAAACCTTTACAGTCCAGTCCATGTTCCAGCAATACTTATCTATTAAAACTGTAAGATTAAATCAGCAAGAAGACTACTTCTAGTCCATGACAAAACAGGTCTCAATAAAAACAGGTTTCAATAAAACATTTTAGATACAGCACACATCAAACATAATACAGTGTCATTCTTATATGGTCTAGACTATAAAGCATGTTATTACGTGAGCAAATTTGTGTGTGTGAAGGTGTGTGTGGCGCGTTGTAGCAGGGCGCCGTACCTCAAACATGCGTGCGGCGGTACAGCGGACTAGAGCGGAGGTATGGACCACTCCGTACCATAGCACTGTCAGTAACAACTCATGGTACACTGGGTTAGCCCTGAGAGAGAGGAGAGAGCGAGAGGGAGAAAGGGGGTAGAGAGACAGAGAGATGGAGGGGGAGAGAGAGATGGGTTGTAGAGAGAGAGAGCGGGAGAAAGGGGGTAGAGAGACAGAGAGATGGAGGGGGAGAGAGAGATGGGGTTGTAGAGAGAGAGAGCGGGAGAAAGGGGGTGGAGAGACAGAGAGATGGAGGGGGAGAGAGAGAGAGATGGGGTTGTAGAGAGAGAGAGAGAGCGCGGGGAAAGGGGGTAGAGAGACAGAGAGATGGAGGGGGAGAGAGAGAGATGGGGTTGTAGAGAGAGAGAGCGGGAGAAAGGGGGTAGAGAGACAGAGAGATGGATGGGGAGAGAGAGAGAGATGGGGTTGTAGAGAGAGAGAGAGAGAGAGCGCGGGAGAAAGGGGGTAGAGAGACAGAGAGATGGGGTTGTAGAGAGAGAGAGATGGGGTTGTAGAGAGAGAGGGGGGAAAGAGAGGGGTGGAGAGAGACGGAGAAGGAGATCCAAGTAAGTAACAGTAAAGAGTTCATTACACGATTGTTGCCCATTCATTCTTACTAATGTGTGTGTGTGTGTGTTACCCCAGCTCTACAAAGGAGGCTTTGAGGCTGTCCAGGGGGGCATGTGAGAGAGACAGTGTCGTCATGACGTCCTCTAGAAAACCAACAAGCAGCTTACGATCCTCATCCTGCAGGAAACACACATATTACACACACGATATAATATATTAATACACACATTATATAATATATTAATACATACATTATTAATACATACATTATATAAAATACACACATTATATAATATATTAATACATACATTATTAATACAAACATTATATAAAATACACACATTATATAATAGGTAAATACATACATTATTAATACATACATTATTAATACAAACATATAAAATACACACATTATATAATAGATGAATACATACATTATATGCTGGTTATCAACAGTTATGAGAAAGACGGGTGACTGTCCCAACGACAGAAAGGTTTACCTGATTGTAGCATGTCAATACTCCTGTAGCATAAATGGGGACAGTAGCCTTGGTCAGAATACCATTCCCAGTTAAAGCATCTAGGAGAAACAGAATACAAATACTTCATAAATTAGAGATAGAAAAGGAGAAATTGACATATGACCATGTAGCTGATTTCCAGTTCAGTGAGCTTATAAAACAGACAATAGTTGGCAGGCAACACAAGGCCTGACACAAACACTTCACACAAACCACAACAACAAACCAAAACACTTGGCAGAGATCTGAGCACACGCTTGTTTTAATATTCAGAGGATGAAAGAGAGACAGGGAAACACCAAATCCCACTGAGTGTGTGTCTCTTCCACTTACCCACATTCTCTTCAGAGAGCCGTAGGATCTCTTGGAACTGTGGTTTTACCTGAAAGAGAGAGGAGAGACTGCTATAGTCTGCACCAATGAAATTAATTAAACAGTGCAGATTCCTTCCGGCAAAAGGCCTACAGTAGATACTCTCACCTTAGTGTTAGTGAAGATCTTGCCAAATGTGCGACAGAGTCTCCAGAAGAAACGTGAGAACTCATGGACACACGTAGTGGAGGCTACGTTAATACGACCTACTATGTCTATCAGCTGGGGAAGACTGGAGAGAGAGGAGAGGGGGTCAGGAGTGTGTGTGCGGCTGTGTGTGTGTCAATGTATGTACTGCATAGACCACTCACAGTTGGTTGACCACCCATAGCAGACTGTCCCAGCCTGTGGTGCCCTCATGTTCTAGCTGGTAATCATACAGGATGAGAAGAGCGCTCAGCGTCTCCCGGCTGCCAACGATAGTCGCTATATCCTGCAGAGGAGACGCCGGACGAGGGAACCGCGTCACTGAGGGGTCAAACAGAGGACAGCGGTTGGGGTTAAAGTTCAGCGAGTGAAAATACTAGAGATTATGAATTGAATATTGTAGTCAGAACATAGCAAGGTTACTGGTCACCAATTGTGTCAGTGTGTTTCCTACCCTCTATGGGGGGAATGTCTCCTTGCAGGTTAACTCAGTGTGTTTCCTACCCTCTATGGGGGGAATGTCTCCTTGCAGGTTAACTCAGTGTGTTTCTACCCTCTATGGGGGGAATGTCTCCTTGCAGGTTAACTCTGTGTGTTTCCTACCCTCTATGGGGGGAATGTCTCCTTGCAGGTTAACTCAGTGTGTTTCCTACCCTCTATGGGGGGAATGTCTCCTTGCAGGTTAACTCAGTGTGTTTCCTACCCTCTATGGGGGGAATGTCTCCTTGCAGGTTAACTCAGTGTGTTTCCTACCCTCTATGGGGGGAATGTCTCCTTGCAGGTTAACTCAGTGTGTTTCCTACCCTCTATGGGGGGAATGTCTCCTTGCAGGTTAACTCAGTGTGTTTCCTACCCTCTATGGGGGGAATGTCTCCTTGCAGGTTAACTCAGTGTGTTTCCTACCCTCTATGGGGGGAATGTCTCCTTGCAGGTTAACTCAGTGTGTTTCCTACCCTCTATGAGGGGAATGTCTCCTTGCAGGTTAACTCAGTGTGTTTCCTACCCTCTATGGGGGGAATGTCTCCTTGCAGGTTAACTCAGTGTGTTTCCTACCCTCTATGGGGGGAATGTCTCCTTGCAGGTTAACTCAGTGTGTTTCCTACCCTCTATGGGGGGAATGTCTCCTTGCAGGTTAACTCAGTGTGTTTCCTACCCTCTATGGGGGGAATGTCTCCTTGCAGGTTAACTCTGTGTGTGAAGGGAGCGTTCTGGATCACCACAGAGAACAGAGGAGGGATAAGAGACTGGAGGGCAGACAGGAACATGTGGAGCTTGTGTTCATCAAGACCATGTTCACCCTGCTGGAGAGAAGGAGAAAAGGGAGGGGACAGAGAAAGAGAGAGAGGGGGGAGTGAGAGAGAGGGAAGGAAGGAGAGAGAAGGAGGAGATGAAGGAGAGGAAGGGGAGGGCAGTTAGAGCGTTCACTTCTTTATCTAGAATGTTAGCGTCAACATCAAAACATTTCTTACATATACCAAATAAACAAAGTCCTGTGGGTCTACCTACCTTGAGTAGTTTCTCTATGCGGGCCAGTAGAGAGGGGATGAGAGTGGTCTGAAGGTTTCCCAGCTCTGTGGTCCAGGCAGCGAATGCTGGGATGAACACCTGGTGGATAGCACTGACCACCCTCTCGGATGGGTCACCAAGGGACAGCAACATCAGCTCGAAACCCTGACCGCAACATGAACACAACCTCTGTCAGTATAACATGACCACATTCAACACAACCAAACACAAGAACGGTCAGAAAGACTTTTCTAACACGCATGCACACACACACACACACACACACACCTGGGAGTACTTGTCAGGGTCGTCAATGTATCCCATGATGATAGCGAGGCTTTTGACCACAGCCTCTCTGACCATGTCTGCCTTGTCTTCAGCCAGCATCTGCTGCAGCATGGACAACACCAGGGAACTACGAATCTCCTTCTGTTAACACACACACACATAAACAGATTTGAACGAACGAACGAAAGAGCGCACAAACGCAGATAAGATGTGATGGCAGGCGTGTGTACCGGTGTTTGTGTATGTATGCAAAGGTGTGTGTATATGTGTGTGTGTGTGTGTATTATTGGTGCGTGGGTCAGCTGTTTATTCACCCACACACAATTGCTAATAACCCATCCGCAACTGTCTGACTATATGCAATAAAGTGTAAATCTGAGTCTTGCATAGGGCTGTTACGCATAGGGCTGTTATGCATAGGGCTGTTACGCATAGGGCTGTTACGCATAGGGCTGTTACGCATAGGGCTGTTACGCATAGGGCTGTTACGCATAGGGCTGTTACGCATAGGGCTGTTACACATAGGGCTGTTACGCATAGGGCTGTTACGCATAGGGCTGTTACGCATAGGGCTGTTACGGTGACCGTATTACCACCACACAGGCAGGCACGAGTCATGACCTCAGTCACATTCCACGTCACCGTTTAGTCACAGTAACTAGGCTTCTCCATGCTCTGATGCTGCTGATGGTCATTAGTAGCCTACCAAACTTGCTAACTGCCTGGTACTCAGCACTCTATTGTCCCTCGAAATCAGTCTGACAACAATGAAAATGTTATTGAAAATCTAAATCAAACACTTCATGAGCGTCCATGAGCAACATTTCTATAGGCTATGCAATTGCGTGAGAAAACAGAATTGATGACCTCTAAAAAAAGAGGAGTATCCCATCAGCTTTCTATAGGCTAGGCCTACTATATTTATTTCTGAACTTTCCAAATATTAAGCACATTGCTTCACTTTATAGCAGGAGTATAGCCTACCTGGCTGGCATGAAAATTAACGAAGGGAAAAGTGTCCTCCATTCACTATTTAAGTGCATAGATTAAATGTATTTTTTACCCCTGCCCCGGTTCCGAGACAGGTGCATGATAATGGTCATCAAAACTAATGTTATTGAGTATACAGTACCAGTCAAAAGTTTGGACACACCTACTCATTCCAGGGTTTTTCTTTATTTTGACTATTTTCTACATTGTACAATAATAGTGAAGACATCAATCATGTAGTAACCAAAAACTAGTGTTATACGAGATTCTTCAAAGTAGCCACCCTTTGCCCCGTTGACAGCTTTGCACACTCCTGGCATTCTCTCAACCAGCTTCATGAGTTAGTCACCTGGAATGCATTTCAATTAACAGGTTTGACTTGTTAAAAGTTAATTTGTGGAATTTCTTTCCTTCTTAATGCATTTGAGCCAGTCAGCTGTGTTGTGACAAGGTAGGGAGGGTATACAGAAGATAGCCTTTTACCAAATAGGGCTAAGTCCATATTGTGGCAAGAACAGCTCAAATAAGCAAATAAAAATGAAGACATGAAGGTCAGTCAATATGGAACATTTCAAGAACTTTGAACGTTTCTTCAACTGCAGTCGCAAAAACCATCAAGCGCTACGATGAAACTGGCTCTCATGAGGACCGGAAGGAAAGGAAGACCCAGAGTTACCTCTGCTGCAGAGGATAAGTTCATTAGAGTTACCAGCCTCAGAAATTGCAGCCCAAATAAATGCTTCACAGAGTTCAAGCAACAGACATCTCAACATCAACTGTTCAGAGGAGACTGCGTGAATCAGGCCTTCATGGTCGAATTGCTGCAAAAAAAACACTACTAAAGGACACCAATAAGAAGAAAAGACTTGCTTGGGCCAAGAAACATGAGCAATGGACATTAGACCGGTGTAAATCTGTCCTTTGGTCGGATTTGTCCAAATTTGAGATTTTTGGTTTCCAACCGTCATGTCTTTCTGAGATGCAGAATAGGTGAATGGATGATCTCCGCATGTGTGGTTCCCACCGAGGAAGGAGGAGGAGGAGGTGTGATGGTGTGGGGGTGCTTTGCTAGTGACACTGTCAGTGATTTATTTAGAATTCAAGGCACACTTAACCAGCATGGCTACCACAGCATTCTGAAGCGATATGCCATCCCATTTGGTTTGCGCTTAGTGGGACCATCATTTGTTTTTCAGCAGGACAATGACCCAACACACCTCCAGGCTGTGTAAGGGCTATTTGACCAAGGAGGAGAGTGATGGATGCATCAGATGACCTGGCCTCCACAATCACCCGACCTCAATTGACATGGTTTGGGATGAGTTGGACCGCAGAGTGAAGGAAAAGCAGCCATCAAGTGCTCAGCATATGTGGGAAGTCCTTCAAGACTGGTGGAAAAGCATTCCTGGTGAAGCTGGTTGAGAGAATGCCAAGCGTGTGCAAAGCTGTCATTAAGGCAAAGGGTGGCTAATTTGAAGAATCTAAAATATATTTTGATTTGTTTAACACTTTTTTGGTTACTACATGATTTCATATGTGATATTTCGTAGTTTTGATGTCTTCACTATTATGCCTAACTGGCATACATAGTGACTTTCAAGTTTGGGGAAGATTATTTTCACCATAAAAATGCTCCTTTATAATAAAGCATTAGTGCGCTTATAGATGTGAAGAAATAGCCTAATAGTTTAAAAATGTCTTTCTCGCAGAGAAGAATTTAGATATCTGAGAGAGCTATGCAGGTATTTGCTTGACAATCACCGCCTGACAAAATAGGTAGGCTTGTCAATAATTAGATACATGCAGCTTCTATTCTGTCATTACATGTTGCCCGAGAAGACTAAGTAAACCCTTGAAAAACAAATGACATCTGTTTCACCGGTTGTAAGGAAATAGAAAGCTGTGAAAACGACCCACTGTGTTTCTGATAAGATCTCAGTTCAGCTTGGATGCATATTTTATGTGCTTGAAATGCTATCAGCTTTTATGATGCTGATAAAGATAGCATCTTAACAGTATCTAACTGCAAATTCACATTCTCTCAAGATGCTGAAAGAAAGAAATCATTTTCTCCACTCCTGTTCTCGAGTCACAATTTAGCCAACATTTAGTGTATCATTTTACTGCAAGAAATGCTTAATTCTGCAGGAGTTAATATTAACGCTATGTGAGAGGTTATAGACCTACAGTCAGTGTCCAGATTTCAGTGTCCATTTAACCCATCTGAAGTGTAGGCTACAGTTCCCTTGACGTGCCATAGGCCTATTTGAAGTCCCCAACATGTGAATGTCGAATTTGTATAGCGCCTCAAAATCATCACACACAACACAGCCGGCACTGCAGTCCTCTTTTGCCACTTCACCAAATCTTTCCTAAACATGACTTTTCTGGCACTCCCATCTCTTTATTTTCAACTCTCTTTATTCAACCTCCCAGCCACCCACCCGCCCTTCATCCACACAATATTTAAATGACCCTAAACCCGCCAGCACCGTGGATATAACTGCGGGGACTGCGGGTTGAGTCAACTCATGCATCACTAGCGTGTGTGTGTCTTACAGGCAGGTAAGGTGCTAAGGCTCCACAGGCTTCTGCTACCAACAACCTCCTCTCTGGATACTTATGGTTGATCTGGAGAGAGATAGAAGAAGAGAGAGAGAGGGAAAGGAGAGAGAGAGGGGGATGGGGTGGGGGAGACAGAAAGAGACACAACATGAGATTCTGGGACAGACATGACCCTGTAGATTAGAAAGTGCTGATCTTAAGCATTCCTCGTGGTTTGTCTTTATTGGAATGTTATTGGACCTGTGGCTCAATATATTGGTCATATCCATAGTAACAGATATTTGTTTATGTATCAACCCTTTACACAAGTAAAAAAAAAAAAAAAAAAGAGAGAGAAAGGACAGAGAGAGAGAGAAAGGACAGAGAAGGACAGAGAGCGAGAGAGAAAGGACAGAGAGCAAGAGAGAAAGGACAGAGAGCGAGAGAGAAAGGACAGAGAGCGAGAGAGAAAGGACAGAGAGCGAGAGAGAAAGGACAGAGAGCGAGAGAGAAAGGACAGAGAGCGAGAGAGAAAGAACAGAGAAGGAGAGAGAAAGGACAGAGAAGGAGAGAGAAAGGACAGAGAGTGAGAGAGAAAGGACAGAGTGAGAGAGAGAAAGGACAGAGTGTGAGAGAGAAAGGACAGAGTGAGAGAGAGAAAGGACAGAGAAAGGACAGAGAAGGAGAGAGAAAGGCCAGAGAAGGAGAGAGAAAGGACAGAGGAGTAGCTACCTGTTCCCAGCATTGTGGTAAGAGTTCAGCCTCAACTCTGGTAGGACCAACATGTCTGGCAAACGCCACACAACCTGTTAGGATCATCTGCCTACAAACACAACCAGGAGTCAATATAAACACACTGTCAAGATCCTCCTTGATCATCAGCCTATAAACACACAGAGAGAACAGCTAGGTATGAGAGCACGCACACCTCTGTTCGTCGTCAGGTCTCTTGATGAGGTTGAAGAGGATGTGGAGGAGCTGGTCTCTCTCTTTAGGCTCCGGGTGGAGACACGCCGTACACAGGATGAGAGGAATCAACTCCTAGAGAGATATAAGAATGAGAGAGAGAGAGATATGAAAAGAGAGATATCAGCTTGGGTTTGTGGCTCTGAGTATTCACACAGCAAAGAAAGGGTTTGCAGGCAGGGGTGTGTGTGATGTTTGTGTGTGTGTGTGTGGGGGGGTAATGGGTAGGAGAGAGGGAGTTCAATGACAACAACACCACCAACAGAAACAGAAAGAGGGTCAAATAAAACAATGTGCTGTTATGTACATCTATGTATCATGATGACAATGTCTCATGGTTTTCTAATCTGAATGACTGGTACCCCTGGGTCTGCATCAAGTTCCTTTATGAACAGTAAAGTTCATATGAAGTGCATGCGACAGTCAGCCTGGAGAGAGAGCAAACTAAAGCTTAGTCCCCGGACGAGGTGGGGCAGACAGACAGCCCTTCATACTGCCTCATGGCCAAACTGTGGTTAGCTCAACATTTCTGCCTCAAACACAACCAAATTAGAGAGGACACACTGTTAAAAAACACAGTTAAAAATATGTATTTTATTTTTAACCAGCAGGGTTTTCCAGGAAGGTTTCATATTTTCCTGCTGAATGTTGGCATACGAAACAAACCCAACGTTGAATGTTGGCAGAACAACCAAGGCCAACCAAAGAGAGGCTTGGGAGGGGGAGACCTGAAATGACTCTGGATGTCTGTAGATGGACACCTGTCATTCATTCAAATAAAATATATTACGTGCTTCACATACAACACAACCACCAGAGACATACAGTTGAAGTCGGAAGTTTACATACACCTTAGACCACAGGTGTCAAACTCATTCCACGGGGGGCCGAGTGTCTGCGGGTTTTCGCTCCTCCCTTGTACTTGATTGATGAATTAACATCACTAATTAGTTAGGAACTCCCCACACCTGGTTGTCTAGGGCTTTATTGAAAGGAAAAACCAAAAACCTGCAGACACTAGGCCCTCCGTGGAATGAGTTTGACACCCCTGCCTTAGACAAATACATTTAAAACTCAGTTTTTCACAATTCCTGACATTTAATCCTAGTTAAAGTTCCCTGTCTTAGGTCAGTTAGGATCACCACTTTATTTTAAGAAAGTGAAATGTCAGAATAATAGTAGAGAGAATGATTTATTTCAGCTTTTATTTCTTTCATCACATTCCCAGTGGGCCAGAAGTTTACATTAACTCAATTAGTATTTGGTAGCATTGCCTTTAAATTGTTGAACTTGGGTCAAACGTTTCAGATAGCCTTCCACAAGCATCCCACAATAAGTTGGGTGAATTTTGGCCCATTCCTCCTGACAGAGCTGGTGTAATTGAGTCAGGTGTGTAGGCCTCCTTGCTCGTACACGCTTTTTCAGTTCTGCCACAAATGTTCTATAGGATTGAGGTCAGGGCGTTGTGATGGCCACTCCAATACCTTGACTTTGTTGTCCTTAAGGCATTTTGCCACAACTTTGGAAGTATGCTTGGGGTCATTGACCATTTGGAAGACCCATTTGCGACCAAGCAAGAACTTCCTGACTGATGTCTTGAGATGTTGCTTCAATATATCCACATAATTTTCCTACCTCACCCCATCTATGTTGTGAAGTGCACCAGTCCCTCCTGCAGCAAAGCACCCCCCCCCCCCCCCCCCAACATGATGCTGAGACCCACATGCTTCACAGTTGGGATGGTGTTCTTCAGCTTGCAAGCCTCCTCCTTTTTCCTCCAAACATAACGATGGTCATTATGGCCAAACAGTTCTATTTTTGTTTCATCAGACCAGAGGACATTTCTCCAAGAAGTACGATATTTGTCCCCATGTGCAGTTGCAAACCGTAATCTGTCTTTTTATGGTGGTTTTGGAGCAGTGGCTTCTTCCTTGCTGAGCGGCCTTTCAGGTTATGTTGATATAGGACTCGTTTTACTGTGGATATGGATACTTTTGTACCGGTTTCCTCCAGCATCTTCACAAGGTCCTTTGCTGTTGTTCTGGGATTGATTTGCACTTTTCGCACCAAAGTAAGTTAATCTCTAGGAGACAGAACGCGTTTCCTTCCTGAGTGGTATGACGGCTGCGTGGTCCCATGGTGTTTATACTTGCGTACTATTGTTTGTACATATGAACGTGGTACCTTCAGTCGTTTGGAAATTGCTCCCAAGGATGAATCAGACTTGTGGAGGTCTACAATTTTGGTCTTGGCTGATTTCTTTTGATTTTCCCATGAAGTCAAGCAAAGAGGCACTGAGTTTGAAGGTATGCCTTGAAATACATCCACAGGTACACCTCCAACTGACTCAAATGATGTCAATTAACCTATCAGAAGCTTCTAAAGCCATGACATAATTTCCTGTAATTTTCCAAGCTGTTTAAAGGCACAGTCAACTTAGTATATGTAAACTTCTGACCCACTGGAATTGTGGTACAGTGAATTATAAGTGAAATAATCTGTCTGTAAACAATTGTTGGAAAAATTACTTGTGTCATGCACAAAGTAGATGTACTAACCGACTTGCCAAACTATAGTTTGTTAACAAGAAATTTGCGGAGTGGTTGAAAAACGAGTTTTAATGACTCCAACATAAGTGTATTTAAACTTCTGACTTCAACTGTATATGGCACTGAGAACAACCATCCTGATTATGCTTTCACCAACTGTTAGAGAAAATATTTTTAAAAGCTAAATAACAGCTGCTTGGGCAGTGTTAAGTAAACAATTCCCCCAAAATGTATGTTTCTTTTTAAAATGGCACAAGCATTAAAAGAAGGAATGGGACATTAAAAAGTAAAGGTCAACAAGCTGTTACCATCAAAATGTGTTATTTTGTTTCAGATATTTACTTCTGAGAAAAAAGAAAGTGTATACTTCTAAGACTTTTTCTTCAGTGAACCCTATCTGACCCTGTTCTATTCCAGAACCAAGCGACACTTAAATCTGTTCCAAGGAAAACATCTGGCCAACGCTGGGTCAACATGTGGGTAGGTAGAGCGGCCAGGGAAACGCCATGGTACCACCATGTATAGACCACCATGTATAGACCAACTAGGATCTATTGCAGAGATGACAACATGGTAACATGCTCAGACCAGAGATGGCCAACTAGGATCTATTGTAGTGTGACAACATGGCACCACCGTGTTTAGACCAGAGATGGCCAACTAGGACCTATTGCAGTGTGACAACATGGTACCACCGTGTTTAGACCAGAGATGGCCAACTAGGATCTATTGCAGTGTGACAACATGGTAACATGTTTAGACCAGAGATGGCCAACTAGGATCTATTGCAGTGTGACAACATGGTAACATGTTTAGACCAGAGGTGGCCAACTAGGATATATTGCAGTGTGACAACATGGTAACATGTTTAGACCAGAGATGGCCAACTAGGATCTATTGCAGTGTGACAACATGGTAACATGTTTAGACCAGAGATGGCCAACTAGGATATATTGCAATGTGAAAACATGGTACCACCGTGTTTAGACCAGAGATGGCCAACTAGGATCTATTGCAGTGTGACAACATGGTAACATGTTCAGACCAGAGATGGCCAACTAGGATCTATTGCAGTGTGACAACATAGTAACATGTTTAGACCAGAGGTGGCCAACTAGGATCTATTGCAGTGTGACAACATGGCACCACCGTGTTTAGACCAGAGATGGCCAACTAGGATCTATTGCAGTGTGACAACATGGCACCACCGTGTTTAGACCAGAGATGGCCAACTAGGATCTATTGCAGTGTGACAACATGGCACCACCGTGTTTAGACCAGAGATGGCCAACTAGGATCTATTGCAGTGTGACAACATGGCACCACCGTGTTTAGACCAGAGATGGCCAACTAGGATCTATTGCAGTGTGACAACATGGTAACATGTTTAGACCAGAGATGGCCAACTAGGATCTATTGCAGTGTGACAACATGGTAACATGTTTAGACCAGAGGTGGCCAACTAGGATATATTGCAGTGTGACAACATGGTAACATGTTTAGACCAGAGATGGCCAACTAGGATCTATTGCAGTGTGACAACATGGTAACATGTTTAGACCAGAGATGGCCAACTAGGATATATTGCAATGTGAAAACATGGTACCACCGTGTTTAGACCAGAGATGGCCAACTAGGATCTATTGCAGTGTGACAACATGGTAACATGTTCAGACCAGAGATGGCCAACTAGGATCTATTGCAGTGTGACAACATAGTAACATGTTTAGACCAGAGGTGGCCAACTAGGATCTATTGCAGTGTGACAACATGGCACCACCGTGTTTAGACCAGAGATGGCCAACTAGGATCTATTGCAGTGTGACAACATGGCACCACCGTGTTTAGACCAGAGATGGCCAACTAGGATCTATTGCAGTGTGACAACATGGCACCACCGTGTTTAGACCAGAGATGGCCAACTAGGATCTATTGCAGTGTGACAACATGGCACCACCGTGTTTAGACCAGAGATGGCCAACTAGGATCTATTGCAGTGTGACAACATGGCACCACCGTGTTTAGACCAGAGATGGCCAACTAGGATCTATTGCAGTGTGACAACATGGCACCACCGTGTTTAGACCAGAGATGGCCAACTAGGATCTATTGCAGTGTGACAACATGGCACCACCGTGTTTAGACCAGAGATGGCCAACTAGGATCTATTGCAGTGTGACAACATGGCACCACCGTGTTCAGACCAGAGATGGCCAACTAGGATCTATTGCAGTGTGACAACATGGTAACATGTTCAGACCAGAGATGGCCAACTAGGATCTATTGCAGTGTGACAACATGGTAACATGTTCAGACCAGAGATGGCCAACTAGGATCTATTGCAGTGTGACAACATGGTACCACCGTGTTTAGACCAGAGGTGGCCAACTAGGATCTATTGCAGTGTGACAACATGGTAACATGTTCAGACCAGAGATGGCCAACTAGGATCTATTGCAGTGTGACAACATGGCACCACCGTGTTCAGACCAGAGATGGCCAACTAGGATCTATTGCAGTGTGACAACATGGCACCACCGTGTTCAGACCAGAGATGGCCAACTAGGACCTATTGCAGTGTGACAACATGGTAACATGTTCAGACCAGAGATGGCCAACTAGGATCTATTGCAGTGTGACAACATGGCACCACCGTGTTTAGACCAGAGGTGGCCAACTAGGATCTATTGCAGGGTGACAACATGGTAACATGTTTAGAGCAGAGATGGCCAACTAGGATCTATTGCAGGGTGACAACATGGTAACATGTTTAGACCAGAGATGGCCAACTAGGATCTATTGCAGGGTGACAACATGGTAACATGTTTAGACCAGAGGTGGCCAACTAGGATCTATTGCAGTGTGACAACATGGTAACATGTTTAGACCAGAGATGGCCAACTAGGATCTATTGCAGGGTGACAACATGGTAACATGTTTAGACCAGAGATGGCCAACTAGGATCTATTGCAGGGTGACAACATGGTAACATGTTCAGACCAGAGATGGCCAACTAGGATCTATTGCAGTGTGACAACATGGTAACATGTTCAGACCAGAGATGGCCAACTAGGATCTATTGCAGTGTGACAACATGGTAACATGTTTAGACCAGAGATGGCCAACTAGGATCTATTGCAGTGTGACAACATGGTAACATGTTTAGACCAGAGATGGCCAACTAGGATCTATTGCAGTGTGACAACATGGCACCACCGTGTTCAGACCAGAGATGGCCAACTAGGATCTATTGCAGTGTGACAACATGGTAACATGTTCAGACCAGAGATGGCCAACTAGGATCTATTGCAGTGTGACAACATGGCACCACCGTGTTTAGACCAGAGGTGGCCAACTAGGATCTATTGCAGTGTGACAACATGGTAACATGTTCAGACCAGAGATGGCCAACTAGGATCTATTGCAGTGTGACAACATGGCACCACCGTGTTCAGACCAGAGATGGCCAACTAGGATCTATTGCAGTGTGACAACATGGCACCACCGTGTTCAGACCAGAGATGGCCAACTAGGACCTATTGCAGTGTGACAACATGGTAACATGTTCAGACCAGAGATGGCCAACTAGGATCTATTGCAGTGTGACAACATGGTACCACCGTGTTTAGACCAGAGATGGCCAACTAGGATCTATTGCAGGGTGACAACATGGTAACATGTTTAGACCAGAGATGGCCAACTAGGACCTATTGCAGGGTGACAACATGGTAACATGTTTAGACCAGAGATGGCCAACTAGGATCTATTGCAGGGTGACAACATGGTAACATGTTTAGACCAGAGGTGGCCAACTAGGATCTATTGCAGGGTGACAACATGGTAACATGTTTAGACCAGAGATGGCCAACTAGGATCTATTGCAGGGTGACAACATGGTAACATGTTTAGACCAGAGATGGCCAACTAGGATCTATTGCAGTGTGACAACATGGTAACATGTCTAGACCAGAGATGGCCAACTAGGATCTATGTGACACTCAGCCAGGATGGCCAACTAGGACCTATTGCAGTGTGACACCATAGTAACAGGTTTAGACCAGAGATGGCCAACTAGGACCTATTGCAGTGTGACACCATAGTAACAGGTTTAGACCAGAGATGGCCAACTAGGATCTATTGCAGTGTGACAACATGGTAACATGTTTAGACCAGAGATGGCCAACTAGGATCTATTGCAGTGTGACAACATGGCACCACCGTGTTCAGACCAGAGATGGCCAACTAGGACCTATTGCAGTGTGACAACATGGCACCACCGTGTTTAGACCAGAGATGGCCAACTAGGATCTATTGCAGTGTGACAACATGGTAACATGTTTAGACCAGAGATGGCCAACTAGGATCTATTGCAGGGTGACAACATGGTAACATGTTTAGACCAGAGATGGCCAACTAGGATCTATTGCAGTGTGACAACATGGTAACATGTTTAGACCAGAGATGGCCAACTAGGACCTATTGCAGGGTGACAACATGGTAACATGTTTAGACCAGAGATGGCCAACTAGGATCTATTGCAGTGTGACAACATGGTAACATGTTTAGACCAGAGATGGCCAACTAGGATCTATTGCAGTGTGACAACATAGTAACATGTTTAGACCAGAGGTGGCCAACTAGGACCTATAGCAGAATGACACCATAGTAACACGTTTAGACTAGGGGTGGCCAACTTGGACCTACAGCAGAGTGACACCATGGTAACATGATTAAGCCTACTCAGGCCAACTAGCAACTATGGCAGTGACACCATGGTAACATGTTGTAATTCAGGCTACAAGACTGTAGGCTTAATGACAATTGCCAAATGTCATTACACTATTTGGTGCTTTGTATAACATGTCTCTTTCCATTCATGAAATGGCGGGGACACAGTGCTCTGTTTGGATGCCGGAAACCATTTGGAGTGGACGAACGTACGCAGGTAGCCTACTACCTGAAGTGATGTGTTTGACAATAAGATCATGACTGGTTGTTCATGCCACATTAAAAGGACCAGTAAAACATTTCTACCGTTAAACAACATGTTTTTACTATTATGGCCATAAAAATAGAGACCCCTGAATGTCACGGTATAATTGACTCTGCCAGGTCAACCGGGTAGTCATTAAACCTCAAACAGAGCAAAAAGGGAAGTGGGATTGTTGACTCTCTCTTTATGGTCCTGGTTCTCAAGAAGCCCATACAGGTACCGTATCTTAGAGTAGGCTTGGTCTGTCTGCCATAAGACCATAATGATTTATGATCATTGATAGTGAAGGCGACAGGTGGCAGGCATGTTTTTACTGTTCACTTATTCAGGCAGTCATCAAAGTCAAACGTCTATTGTTCCTAGTTGCGTGTCCATAGTGTGTAGAGTTAAGCACTTAAGGTGTGTCTTTGAGCTGGCAGTAGGTGACCTACAAATAGTAGGAGCACAAAGGTGTGTGTTGATTCTGTCTGTCTAACAGACTCAGAACAAAGTACATTTCCGCCCGGAGGCAGAATAAGACAATCTCTCTTTTTTTCTCCCTCACTTTGTTTTCCCTAGTTTTGGGCAGGAATCCAAATTCTTCATAACAGTCAGTAGATCATTAAAACCACAGCTGTGATACGCAAATCACATACAGTGTGGGGAGCCCACCTGACTCTCCCCACCACTCCCTCACACAGACCACACACTGTCAAACACAAACACAATTCCAAACCTAGCTCACCACACTAGCTCTTTAAACATGCTGTAGACTAACGCATGGAAAGAAACCATCAGCATTTACCATTAAGGGTGATGACTTACTTTACAGCAACGCCAGATAAGTATTTTTTTGTTTTTTTGTTAATCGGTTAGTCAGTTACACTGCATGTCTTTGTCACACAATGCACTTAAATTAGCTTAGAAATGTTACGTGAAATTATACAAAATGCACATAGTTGTTCAATCAGCTCTGGTTGGCAACCGTTTCAGCCAATCAGAGATTAAAGAATCAATCAATGAGAAGACTGCGTGCTATTGGGAACCACTCAGAAAGGAGCAAGGTGAGAACACACAGGGTGAGAGAGGTAAAACACAGTCCACTATACAGGCCACAACCACATATGCAATCTTAATGACTAAAACAAACCATACCCCTAATCTAAGCGTTTTCATAAATGATCCAAATTCTACCATGACTTTGTCCTGCTCGAGTACGAATAACTAGCCAATCAGATGAGAGACTGGGTGGTTATAGCCCGTGGCATGGGCCTGTGTTATACTGTGTGTGAGGTCAGGTGAGGTCATGCAGATGTGGGGGCATCCAACTCACCTGGCACAGGTGTGCAACCATTCTCTAGGAGCAGAGAGGCATGCACAGAGCGAGAGAGTGAGTGAGAGAGTGAAAGTACAAAAAAAGTGAAGGAAAGGGAGGAGAGATGAGAGATGAGCATCGGTGAAAAAACAGTGGAGTCAGACGCTGAATACCAAACTGAAGACAGAAAGAAGACCGTGTTGATGGGAGGATGGGGGAGAGGTGAGGAGGGGGGAGGAGAGGAGGGAGGTACCTCTCGTTTGGCCAGGAGGACATTGGGGACGATGTGAGGGAGACAGCGACCCAACATCAGCATCACACTCTCCTCATTGTCTGCTATCCTCGACACCTAGCGAGAGAGAAAGAGGGGGAGAAAGAGTGAGTGAGAGAGAAATACCAAGACAGAAATTAGAAAAAAAATGCTGATTATATTTTTTGATATGTCACTTTTCTGAGGATTGCGTATTAAAATGGTTTCAGTAGTAGTATACTATACTCTTAAGATAGCTGACACTATGGTCATGTGACCGTGATTAGGGGTGACCTCTGACCTCTGCACCCAGACGACTGTCAGCTGACATCTTACAGAAGGACAGCAGGGCCTGCTGGAATGCCGGGGACAACTTCCTGTGGACGAGAAAAGACAAAAAGACGAGAGTGAGAGTGAACAGGAATCAAGATGCTCATTCCAGTCAAGATAGATGGACAATCAGACTGTTTATTACGGACCACTGGCTCCATCTACAGGTCATTCTGAGTAACTAGACTTTATTTTCAAACTCACCTGTTGGGCTGGTCAAACACCACCGTCCCTCTGCTCTTTAGCTTGGCATGGGGTTGTGAAGAGATGTGTGTAGGGTTACTGATGGTCTGAGTGGGGGGGTTGCTCTCAGTGGGGGGGTTATCAGGTTCTGAGGCGCCCCTGATATCCAGGTACTGACCGTTGTCCAGAGGGGGCTGGGGAGGGGTGGAGGAGAAGGGGGGGTTGGGCTGTAAGCCCTGGTCATGAGGAGTGGGGGACACTGTCCTTCTCAGGCTTTGGATCTCACTGGAGAAGAGAGGACAGAAACAAATAATTTCAAATAGCTGTAAAGTTCTGAAGGATTGCAGCCAACTGAATAGGCCATGGGTGGACAGAGAGCTGACTGATGAAATGCCAGTTCAAAGGGTAAAGGTCACATGGTGTGGCAGTAACATTTTCAATTAGCATCCACCTGTGACCACATAGTGTAGTGTAGAGCCATTACCCCATCCTGTCCCAACACATGCGCACAAGCACACGCACACACACCTCTGTAGTTTCTTGATATAGTCGGCCAGACTCTGTTTCTCCTCGTTCAGTAGACTAATCTGATACTCCAACTCCTCAACTACCTCCGTCTGCTGCTGAAGGAGAGAGAAAACAGACAGAGAGAAGCCACAGAGAGACAGAGATAGAGAGAGGAGAGGAAAGAGAGAGGAGACAGAGAGAAGCCAAAGACACAGAGATAGACAGGAATGGATTTTAGTATACATTGCCAAAGGAGAAAAGGTGTGTAGACTAAATCAATAAGCTCTGTACCCAAAATCACACGGGTATGTAAACATTATGAGTGGCTGCAGAACACACATGATCACACCCAGAATTTTCCTCCCTCTCTCTCACCTGCTGTAAGAGATCAGATTTCTGGGTAATGTAGTTCCCAGTGAGCTCGCCTGACTCCACTCCCACGGCTACGTCCACGGTATTCCGCGGCGACGGAAGGGCGGAGCCACAGTTCCTGTAGATCTGTAATAGGTCAGGAGGCTTTGGAATGTTCAGGCCCACGTCGTCCCACAACTCAAAGTCCTGAACAAACGAAAAAGATGGGATCATGATTATGTTCACTATATGGCATTTTGTGCCGCACTAAATGCACCCTGTTCAGGCCAACAACTCAAAGAAACAAACATTACCTGGTCATCATTTTCATCAGAGAATGTGATGGCCGACAGTTTGTATTCATTCTTTAATAAATATTCATTCACAAGGAAATTTAAGGCTCGCTTCTCTAGTGGGCGGATAGGTTCCTGAGGAAGAGGACAGAGGGAAATAAACCATGAATCAACTCGAAAAGTGAAGTTTCTCAACAAACTGTATTTTTTAAGAAACATTGTGTATTTGCTGCAGTGGTACTCCAAAAGTCTCAGGATGTGAACTGTATACAGTTACTAGCAGAGTGTCTGGCCTACCTGAGTCTCAGGATGTGAACTGTATACAGTTACTAGCAGAGTGTCTGGCCTACCTGAGTCTCAGGATGTGAACTGTATACAGTTACTAGCAGAGTGTCTGGCCTACCTAAGTCTCAGGATGTGAACTGTATACAGTTACTAGCAGAGTGTCTGGCCTACCTGAGTCTCAGGATGTGAACTGTATACAGTTACTAGCAGAGTGTCTGGCCTACCTGAGTCTCAGGATGTGAACTGTATACAGTTACTAGCAGAGTGTCTGGCCTAACTGAGTCTCAGGATGTGAACTGTATACAGTTACTAGCAGAGTGTCTGGCCTACCTAAGTCTCAGGATGTGAACTGTATACAGTTACTAGCAGAGTGTCTGGCCTACCTGAGTCTCAGGATGTGAACTGTATACAGTTACTAGCAGTGTCTGGCCTACCTGAGTCTCAGGATGTGAGCTGTAGTTCTTGTTTCTCTCTTGAGTGTCGCTTTCTAGAAAGACAATAAAGCAACAGAACAGATGAACCCTTCCACCATTCAGTAAAACAGGGGAGGAGCTAGAGAGAATCTCCTTAGAAAGAGAGAGATGATAGAGGGATGAAATGGAGGAGTAGAAGTGTTAAGTACGCCACCTGCTGCCTGAGTCAAGTTGGTGCGTAGAGCCTGAATGGTCTCCTTGGCTTTCCGTAGCTCAAACTCCAGCACTGGACAGGAAGTGACATCACAACACACAGGAAGGAAGTGCATCCAACCAAGGAGAGGGAACAAACAAACAAACAAAAATATGGCCATGAAAAATGAAACAAAAAGAAACAAAAAGGAGATTGATTTGAAAACAGGAGACATGCAAACTATGGGGTCTAATGAACGCATGCAGCAGAGGATCCTGGGATAGCTGACTAAGGAATAGTGTCTAAGGGTTTACGTGTCTAAGGGTGCATCGAAAGAGTGTCAAGCGGCTACCTCTCCTCATCTCCTTCGCTTCTTCTGCACCGATCTGAAAACCCAGGATAGGTAGAAGCAATGTGGAGGACACTTTATGTGAATCTGCTTCCACCTATCCAGTTGTTTAAGATCAGTATAGACAGGAGCGAGAGAGAGCTGAAACCACTAATGGGATGCAGCCTAAATAATATGCTAATAGCTGTCTGACCAGGGATTGTACAATCAATAGATAAAAAAGTGAGTTCCAGGCTATGCAAAATATTGGACTCTGCTCAAATTTGAAGTGGAGCTTTTTGATTTGTGGTTGGTCAAATGTTATTACAGTATACTATTAGGCCTAAGCATAGGATGGATACTATAGCCGCTACTTACATACAGGAGAAAAACTAACATATGGATTGTAATTACATTATGCTACATTGAGAGGGCTCTAAAACCTCCTGTATGAAGTCTATCAAGGACTACAGTAGTGAGATTCAATCAAATAACAAGTTCATGAGCAGGGAAACACTCCACAGGTTGCTCTTCAGACATGTTGAAGAAAACCACACAGGAGGAAGAGAAGCAATGGCGAGCAGAGAGGACATATTGCATGGCTGTGCACTGAAGATCTGCCGCTTCAGTAGTCTGACTTAGCGCCTGTTCAATTCTGTCCTAGTTAACGAGGTCCAGACAATACTTCCCAATGCAGATCAAGAGTACACAGGACGCAACAAAAGACAAGAAAATGGAGAAAAAAACTGAAGAACCCCCCCCAAAAAGAAGGGGAAAAAACCAGGGGGGAAAAAAAGAGGCGAGCTGCTAGCCTGGATGGAGGGTTGTCCAGTATTGGGCCGGGGTTTGATCAGAACAGCCTGAAAACCCAGAGTCAGACAGCTGGGGGCGACATGTTGGGACGACGGAGGAGAGGCAGGTTTAGGGAGGAGATGCCGAATTGGAGGGATGGAGAGAGGGCAGGATGGAGGGAGGGCAGGATGGAGGGAGGGCAGGGTGGAAGAGTAGAGGGTCTGTGGTTGTGAAGAAGGGACCACAGGCTTGCTCTGCTGCATGGTTCCTGGAGAATTGTCCAGAACTTTCATCTTACAAAGCTAAAGGGTTGGAATTGACATTTGGCATTTTGGCATTGAGAAAAGAAAAGACAACAGGCCAATTAACAGTCATATAAAGAGATGAGGTTCTATGTGGAGCAGAGTGTCCAGCATTCAGTATATCAGTTATAGTCATTTGCATCTTAATCACAGTACTGGTCTCTAGTCATCACATCCTGTCTGGCTAAATGTGGAGAACAAACACTAGAATGGGCTATATCATAGGCCTACATCGTTACAGAAAGATCTGTGTAGTATAGCCCCTCCTGGATGGATACATTGGTCCTCTACTCGTCGTTTTGGTCAGTTCATCCTCTCTGATCTTTAACGTATTCGGCGTCTAGGTCAGGTCATCCTCTCTGATCTGATCTTTAATGTATTCAGTCCATCCTCTCTGATCTTTAACGTATTCGTCGTCTTGGTCAGTTCATCCTCTTTGATCTTTAATGTATTCAGTTCATCCTCTCTGATCTTTAACGTATTCGTCGTCTAGGTCAGGTCATGCTCTCTGATCTGATCTTTAATGTATTCAGTCCATCCTCTCTGATCTTTAACGTATTCGTCGTCTTGGTCAGTTCATCCTCTTTGATCTTTAATGTATTCAGTTCATCCTCTCTGATCTTTAACGTATTCGTCGTCTAGGTCAGGTCATCCTCTCTGATCTGATCTTTAATGTATTCAGTCCATCCTCTCTGATCTTTAACGTATTTGTCGTCTTAGTCAGTTCATCCTCTTTGATCTTTTATGTATTCAGTCCATCCTCTCTGATCTTTAATGGATTCAGCGAAGATTAGCTGGTGGGTGTTGTGAGAAAAGCTTTTTTTTAAAGTGTGAATTTTCACAACATCCAGTGACACTGACAGGTCCTTTGAGGGAAAATAACACTGTCTCAATTACATCTGCTGCTTTATTTAAACCAGGATGGCTTAATAAGAGGAACATGAAATGGGTAGGTAAATCTGGAATGGAACCATAGTGATGTCATCATCAGTGAAGTTTATTTAACCAGGTAGGCCAATTGAGAACAGGGCTCGTGTATACAGGGCTGGTGTGGCCTAATGATGCCATAAATGCTACTATGACATCAAAGAGCTGTAGTTACACTATGACATCATACAAGGCTGTAGTTACACTGTGACATCATACAGGGCTGTAGTTACACCATGACATCATAAAGAAAAGGTCCTGTCTCTCCCTTCCCCTGCTCTTCTCTGTCTGTTGTCTCTCTCCCTCCCTTCCCCTGCTCTTCTCTGTCTGTTGTCTGTCTCTCCCTCCCTTCCCCTGCTCTTCTCTGTCTGTTGTCTGTCTCTCCCTCCCTTCCCCTGCTCTTCTCTGTCTGTTGTCTGTCTCTCCCTTCCCCTGCTCTTCTCTGTCTGTTGTCTGTCTCTCCCTCCCTTCCCCTGCTCTTCTCTGTCTGTTGTCTGTCTCTCTCTTCCCCTGCTCTTCTCTGTCTGTTGTCTGTCTCTCCCTTCCCCTGCTCTTCTCTGTCTGTTGTCTGTCTCTCCCTTCCCCTGCTCTTCTCTGTCTGTTGTCTGTCTCTCCCTTCCCCTGCTCTTCTCTGTCTGTTGTCTGTCTCTCCTTTTCTCTGATTCTCTTCTGCACGTCCATCTCTCAGCCTCTGTCCGGTCAGGACATGACAGGTACGCCTCGTCTTACCTGCCACCCTCTCGTCCGACTCCCGGTTCCCATCATCAGAGTAACGAGCGAAGTCTAGAGAGTCCAATGTGCTGATGCTGCCCGCTCGGTCTGACGGGAGAGACACAGAGAGCGGTAAATCAATCAATGAATCAATTTATATTTTACTTTACTTTATTTAACCAGGTAGGCCAGTTGAGAACAAGTTCTCAATTACAACTGCGACCTGGCCAAGATAAAGCAAAGCAGTGCAACACAAACAACACAGAGTTACACATGGAATAAACAAACATACAGTCAATAACACAATAGAAAAATCTGTACACAGTGTGTGCAAATGAAGTAAGGAGGTAAGGCAATAAATAGGCCAATAGTGGCGAAGTAATTACAATTTAGCAATTTACACTGGAGTGATATATGTGCAGATGAGGATGCGAAGGTAGAAATACTGGTGTGCAAAAGAGCAGAAGAACAAAAACAAAATATGGGGATGAGGTAGGTAGTTGGTTGGATGGGCTATTTACAGATAGGCTGTGTACAGCTGCAGCGATCGGTAAGCTGTTATGACAGCTGACGCTTAAAGTTTGTGAGGGAGATATAAGTCTCCAACTTTTCGATTTTTACAATTCGTTCCAGTCATTGGCAGCAGAGAACTAGAAGGAAAGGCGGCCAAAGAGGTGTTGACTTTGGGGACGACCAGTGAAATATACCTGCTGGAGCGCGTGCTACGTGTGGGTGTTGCTATGGTGACCAGTGAGCTGAGATAAGGCGGAGCTTTACCAAGCAAAGACTTATAGATGACCTGGAGCCAGTGGGTTTGGCGAAGAATATGTAGCGAGTACCAGCCAATGAGGGCATATAGGTCGCAGTGGTGGGTAGTATATGGGGCTTTGGTGAATAAACGGATGGCACTGTGATAGACTACATCCAGTTTGTTGAGTAGAGCGTTGGAGGCTATTTTGTAAATGACATCGTCGAAGTCAAGGATCGGTAGGATAGTCAGTTATACGAGGGTTGTTTGGCAGCATGAGTGAAGGAGGCTTTGTTCCGGAATAGGAAGCCAATTCTAGATTTAACTTTGGATTGGAGATGCTTAATGTGAGTCTGGAAGGAGAATTTACAGTCTAGCCAGACACCTAGGTATTTATAGTTGTCCACATATTCTAAGTCAGAACCGTCCAGAGTAGTGATGCTAGTCGGGCGGGCGGGTGCGGGCAGCGATCGGTTGAAGAGCATGCATTTAGTTTTACTAGCATTTAAGAGCAGTTGGAGACCACGGAAGGAGTGTTGTATGGCGTTGAAGCTCGTTTGGAAGTTTGTTAACACAGTGTTCAAAGAAGGGCCAGATGTATACAGAATGGTGTCGTCTGCGTAGAGGTGGATCAAAGAATCACCCGCAGCAAGAGCGACATCACTGATATATACAGAGAAAAGAGTCGGCCCGAGAATTGATCGGCCCGAGAATCAATGCTAAACAGCCTATTCATTAACAGAGCCTCCAGTGATTATTACAGTATTCCCCTCATCACCTTGACTATAAACAGCTTGGGAGAAATCATAACAGAATATAAACCAAACACTATATGTGGAAACAGGAGAGAACATAGGGGTAGACTCAGCATCCAAACCGGTTAGTTTTCTATGCAATAGATCATCATGGTTTCAGAAACATACCTAAACAATACAAATGTAGATCTAGATCTACAGTCATGGCCAAAAGTTTTGAGAATGTGAAAATTTATATTTGTGTCAAAGTTTGCTGCTTCGGTGTCTTTAGATATTTTTGTCAGATGTTACTATGGAATACTGAAGTACAATTACAAGAGTGTCAAAGGCTTTTATTGACAATTACATGAAGTTGATGCAAAGAGTCAATATTTGCATTGTTGACCCTTCTTTTTCAAGACCTCTGCAAACCACCCTGGCATGCTGTCAATTAACTTCCGGGCCACATCCTGACTGATGGCAGCCCATTCTTGCATAATCAATGCTTGGAGTTTGTCAGAATTTGTGGGGTTTTGTTTGTCCACCCGCCTTTTGAGGATTGCCCACAAGTTCTCAATGGAATTAAGGTCTGGGGAGTTTCCTGGCCATGGACCCAAAATATCAATGTTTTGTTCCCCGAGCCACTTAGTTATCACTTTTGCCTTATGGCAAGGTGCTTCATCATGCTAGAAAAGGCATTGTTCGTCACCAAACTGTTCCTGGATGGTAGGGAGAAGTTGCTCTCGGAGGATGTGTTGGTACCATTCTTTATTCATGGCTGTGTTCTTAGGCAAAATTGTGAGTGAGCTCACTCCCTTGGCAGAGAAGCAACCCCACACATGAATGGTCTCAGGATGCTTTACTGTTGGCATGACACAGGACTGATGGTAGCGCTCACCTTGTCTTCTCCGGACAAGCTTTTTTCCGGATGCCTCAAACAATCGGAAAGGGGATTCATCAGAGAAAATGACTTTACCCCAGTCCTCAGCAGTCCAATCCCTGTACCTTTTGCAGAATATCAGTCTGTCCCTGATGTTTTTCCTGGAGAGAAGTGGCTTCTTTGCTGCCCTTCTTGACACCAGGCCATCCTCCAAAAGTCTTTGCCTCATTGTGCGTGCAGATGCACTCACACCTGCCTGCTGCCATTCCTGAGCAAGCTCTGTCCTGGTGGTGCCACGATCCCGCAGCTGAATCAACTTTAGGAGATGGTCCTGGCGCTTGCTGGACTTTCTTGGGCGCCCTGAAGCCTTCTTCACAACAATTGAACCGCTCTCCTTGAAGTTCTTGATGATCCGATAAATAGTTGATTTACGTGCAATCTTACTGGCAGCAATATCCTTGCCTGTGAAGCCCTTTTTGTGCAAAGCAATGATGACGGCACATGTTTCCTTGCAGGTAATCATGGTTGACAGAGCAAGAACAATGATTCCAAGCACCACCCTCCTTTTGAAGCTTCCAGTCTGTTATTCGAACTCAATCAGCATGACAGGGTGATCTCCAGCCTTGTCCTCGTCAACACTCACACCTGTGTTAACGAGAGAATCACTGACATGATGTCAGCTGGTCCTTTTGTGGCAGGCCTGAAATGCTGTGGAAATCTGGGGGGATTCAGTTCATTTGCATGGCAAAGTGAGACTTTGCAATTAATTGCAATTCATCTGATCACTCTTCATAACATTCTGGAGTATATGCAAATTGCCATCATACAAACTGAGGCAGCAGACTTTGTGAAAATTTATATTTGTGTCATTCTCAAAACTTTTGGCCACGACTGTAGAATGTGATAACTCTTGTTTCAGTGAGTGACAGGGCTAGCTATCCTTCTAGTAACCTCATATACCTGTCCAACCATATAGCCTACCATTCACTCCCATCTCAACACAGATAGCATATCGAAAGCAAAAGGAGAGATGACCATTCATTTTGAGAGTAAGACTGAACTACCCTGTAGTGAGTAGGATTGTATGGTATTGAAAAGCTGAGCTATTCTTCCCTAAGGCGTACCCCACCTCCTCTCCTTACCAAACCAGAGGGGATGTTCCAAGTTCAGGTGATTACACTGCGCCGGTCCTCCATCCCTCCCTCTCTGCAGTTCACTCATATCAAAAGGCAGAGTGTGTGTGTGTGTGTGTGTGTGTGTGTGTGTGTGTGTGTGTAGGCCTTCTCAAGCTCCATGTATGGTTCTAGGCCTGGCTGGCCCAACAGCTGTCTGACTACAGGAGACTCCTCACCTCTATACCCACTGACAGGGAGGTGAAGAACAGTGACACAAATTGTATTTTGTAAAATGTGTGTATGCAGAGCTCCCTTGCAAAAGAGACTTTGGTCTCAATGGGACTCCCTGTTCAAATAAAGTCTCAAAACAGAGGCAATATAACAATAGATGTATTCTACAGCATGGATTATCAGGTACACAGATAGTGTAGGCCTACAGACTGAGATGTGGATGCGCACGCACGCACGCACGCACGCACGCACACACACACACACACACACACACAAGGTAGAGGTGAGCAGGAGCTCAGACAGTCAGGCCAGAACAGAAACAGGTTGAGCAGAGGCAAACATACCACAGTGTGATTCATCAGCATCTCAAAACCCTGCAGCAAATCTGTGTCTGTGTGTTTTCTTCTTACTGCCTGTATGTTTAAGTGAGTGATTTCTTCTAACGGATTAAGGGTGTGTGTTCTTCTTGATCTGTGTGAGCAAGTGTGTGCTTGACTGCATGTACCTGCTAGTGCCAAAGAGAGCAGGGTAGTAGGATAGCCCTAAGCTAAGTCTTTCAAGGAACAGAGTGGCTAGCTAAAATTAATGCTAACACCTTAGTCTTTGATTGAGCTGAGAGTTGAGCAAGCAGACTGTAGCAACATGCTAATCAGCTAGCTACAGAGGAGAAAACAATGAGCTGGGTAGAGAGAAAGAGAGAGTGAGCGAGAGAAGTATTGTGTAAATGGGTGGTGGCGTCCAGCTACTCTAGCTCGATGAATAGCCTAACCACCCCCTGAGTCTTCAGAACCTGAAGACTTGTATTAGCTCCTGGAATTAGGTCTAATGCTTAGGCTTCAGCTCAGTGGGCCATGGTGTTGAGTTGTGCAGCGAGAGGCCTGCTGCAGGTGACCAGAGCAGCATGCTAGCTGCCAAGTCTGTTAAATTAGCAGAAAGCTAGCCAGATCATAATATTATGGGAGTGCTAACAGCAACAAGTGACCGTTATGATGCCTAGACCTGTATGAGACAGCTTCTTTACCCAGTGACCATGCAACACCTTTTCCTATAATTTCCCATATGCTCCCGACATGGTGCATGACACCTGTCAGTTTTAAATGATGTGGCATCAAATTGAGCTTCTAATATACAATGTTAGAACATCAACTGCCTCTTCTTAAGTTTTACTACTGGATCTTCAACCCCTCATTAACAAATCCATCAAATCAATGTGATTGTATTTGTGTACAGTCCTGACCAAAACCTGGAAAGAGCAAGCAGAGGGGACAGTGGCAAAGACAGTGTAAATACTTCTATCATGACAAGCATCCTTCCTCCCTCCCAAAACAGCCTTATCACTGACCTCACATGACTGGGCTGGTGAAGGCTTTGTAATGGAACCCCTGCTTTCACCTACCCAGATGCGTTAGATCAGGTAGGAAGGAAAGTGGGAGGCACATCACACAATGATGGAAATGTAGTTTACACAGCTCAGGCCACTGTTCTTATCGTAGCTTTTATCAGTAGAAAAGGATGCAAAATTGCTAATTAGGCCATACCACTTGATTGTACCTGCAACAATAGAACACAGAATACACAGATCTGGGCTAGGCATACACATGCATTCCTGTGTTTAGTGATGGAAATGCCCTTAAGATTTGGGGCAGTTGAATGTGCGGTTTGATGTTGCAGTAGCAGTTGTGGTGGTGCACCAATTTGTCAGCAAACTGTTTGTGTTGTGTTGTGTGTCTCAAATCTATGCCGTAGAAGAGGGAAGAGGACAAATACCACAGAAGGAGACACACCTCTATCTACGCATAGGACAGCGCACAATTGGCCCAGCGTCGTCCGGGTTTGACCGGTATTGTAAATAAGAATTTGTTCTTAACTGACTTGCCTAGTTAAATAAAGGTTAAATAAAACAATTAAATAAATAAAAACTTCTAGGAATAATTATGTACAACCTGTAGGCCAGGTGGATGCATTATGTACTGTAGCCAACTCTTCTACCATTGTCATGCTGAATGAACAGAGAGAGGAGTCATAATACCATGTACTACTGTCTAATACCAATGTAATGATGGTTCTAACAATGATCAAGATGCCTAAGTCCATCATCTAGGCCTACAGACAGCTACAGGCAGTTAGAGAGACAGGCCTAGGTAGTGTTGGAGCAGCACAGCACCATGTATAGCCATCTTTAGCAGCAGCTTACATGATATCATGATGCAAATATCTCAATTACTACACTATATAGAAGGTGCCAGGCATCATTTGCACATCAATGTCTGATAGGCCTTTTCAGGTCGCCAGCTATACATGGTCACTACTATTCTGGTTGCACCTGTTCCAAGCCAACTGGCACCTAGGCTAAGGGAGAAACTCACCACACAGCAGGTAACAAAGGTAGGTGCGCTAATTCTCCTTGATTAGTGAATAATCATGATCACGGTGAAGTTTCCACTGTTAGCCAGTTAGAGAGAAAGACGGGTGTCGTATCGAATGTCGTTTACTCTGTTTAACCAGACCAATGTTGGCTGACAAACACAATACGAGCTGTAGGCTACCTGCTATAACGTTAGTGTACCAGCATTGTTTCTCCATTGAATAATATACTGTCAGGGAGCTAACTAGCGCACACAGCTAGATATATTATAATGCATTGGGTTGTTAGCTAGTAAGGTTAGCTAATAGCTAGTTAGCTACTTACTTAGCGGTCCCCCTGGTCCCAGTCCTTGGTCTTTACAAGCGGGCGGAGTGCCGGTTTGCCTCTCGAAGTTGCCCGGGTTGGAGAAATAATCACGCAACCGCGGAAGCTCCCTCCCTGATTCCAACAGTTCGGTATGAAACTCAAGGGCCGTGAGGATGTAATGATCCCGTATTAGCTGAGCAGCGATCACATCTACCGATACCCGGGTCTCTGCCAAGGCAACTGTCATAGCCGCAGCTGCGACGGATACCGAGATGCCTTCCACACTAGGGCTGGTCCGGGTGCTGGACACTAAAAGGGCCGGGGGCTCGGCGTCCGCTTGCGGAGAGAATGGGTTGTTGGACGAGGGGCCTTGCGTTCCAACGCTAGAGCTCTTTTCGATGTGAACACCGTCCTCTGCTCTCTGATCTGCCTCATCTTCAGAATCACTCAGATTAAACGGGTTGACGTTACCCGCCGCCATTTTCCTACTATAAAGATTTGAGTAGCAAGCTAGCTAGCTAGCTTAGAATTGGACCCGTCTTCCTGGACGGATGGCTAGCTAGAAGGCTAGCTGGCTGAACCCTTCCTTCCTCGATCGACATGAAAAGGGGTGAATGCAGGGTAGAGTTTGGTTGAATGTAATTTCAACACCCGCCCTCTCCATGTAATAGCGGGATTGGATTGGATACGGGAGTTTTTAGGGAGAAACTGGGCAGGGCAGGAGCTTTGACAGCTGACAGCATCGGTTTGACAGCTAGCTAACCTTGCCGGAAAGTGATACTTTTCTCACCATCACTAAAATAAAGCATGGATGGATGGACGGACCATTGCTATATAGTTATAACCATGTTAATCCCTAATAGCGACTATGACCTATTTAATTTCTGTAGCCGACTGCGAAATCAAATGCCAGTAGTGGAACTACAATACCCACGAACCATTGCTGTAGCTCAGTTGGAACGTCATATTTACAACAAGGAAGTGGCGCTGTAACGTCCCAGTGTGGACTGATTTATTTTATAAGCTGCTTAGAAAGACAGACAGCAGGTTTTTAAGCCCGTCGTGCCGGTAGATAAGCTTGACACACTGTACTAAAGGTTGTATAAGTGTGTTTCTTAATTTAGTTCACCTGAAACTAGGGTCTGACGATGGGTGAAGTTGGGTCGCTAGACAGCAAAAAGTGGCAGGTGTGTGTCTTGTGTGTGTTTGAATGACTTAACTCTCATTCATTCAAGATTCAAAGTAACCAGTCTGCCACCGGTTTGAAACAAGAAAGTGTTCAAAGGTAAGATTTTTTATTTTGTTTAGCACGTCTGATGTTGTTGACATGTGGGACACATTTGTGTTCTAGTGAGTGAATGCGATAGCTAGAGTATGAATGGACGGTAGCACCTTACAGACTCAGAAACATATGGCCACAACAGATTATCTGATGTCTATATCTAATAACTATTTTCTGCTCTCTCTGTTCCTCTCCATCCATTCCTCCCTCTCTCTAGAACTTCTGGGGTCTCCCCAGCCCCCAGTCTTCATCATGAGGATGATAATGTTCTTCCTGGTTGGACTTCTGGTCCATGTCATTTTCTTCATCTCCATCTTTGACATCTACTTCACATCGCCCCTGGTCCACGGCATGGCCCCCCAGGTGTCCCCCCTGCCTCCCCCTGCCTCCCGCCTGCTGCTGGTGGTTGCAGATGGACTCAGGGCAGATAGCCTCTATAAGCCTGATGCCAATGGATCCACCAGGGCTCCTTACTTAAGGTAACTGAGCTCTCTCAGATTAACTGGCTGTATGGAAGTGTGTGTGGACTCAGAGTGGTGTGTGTGTATGCATTTCTCACAGTGTGTGTGTGTGTTCTGAAGGAGTGTGATGGAGGAAACAGGGAGTTGGGGTGTGTCACACACTCGTGTTCCCACTGAGTCTCGACCTGGACACGTTGCTTTGATCGCTGGCTTCTACGAAGATGTCAGCGCTGTAGCTAAAGGTCAGTGTCTGTGTGTGTGTGCCGGCATGTGTGTGTGTGTTCGTGCGTGTTACTAATGGAAGTGGGCAATTCTACAGTAACAGAGTGACACTGAGACCCAGGTTTTTCACTTTAAAATGTATGTATCTGCACTGTTCTTCAAGTAAATGTGTTTTTTTTCTGTGGAAATTGTTACAAGTAATTGTTCAATTTCGTCCTTGTGAACAGTTATGTTTTGTTTCACTTTGCATATATTGTTTTTTGATTTACATACCCTTTTAAAGTAAAACATCTGAGTCTGTTACTGTGGAATTTCCCTAGTGTTATATGCTGCGTTCATAATATTTTCTGTGTGTGTAGGCTGGAAGGAGAATCCAGTGGAGTTTGACTCCGTGTTCAATGAGAGCAGACACACCTGGTGTTGGGGCAGCCCTGACATCCTGCCCATGTTTGCCAAAGGTTAACAAACACATGTACAATACACAACCTTTCAAATACAGGAGAAACACAGATACACCACCATGCACGTGTGTGGCTTATTGGATCAGAAATAAACTAATCCTCTCTTTCTTTCTCTCTCTCGACCACCCTCTCACTTTCTTTTTATCATTCTTACCATCATCTCCATCTACACCTCTTCCCCCCTCTCCTGCAGGTGCCAGTGGGGACCATGTGTACACCTACACCTACCCAGCAGAGAGAGAGGACTTTGCCTCCACCGACGCTTCCAGACTGGACACCTGGGTCTTTGATGAAGTCAAGGTACTTATGGTGATGAGAACAGGGTGTGTGTTAGGATGTGTGTGTTTGTCTCAGCATGAGGGTACAGACACTATCTATTTGCCTCTCTCCCCCACCTCCTCTCTCCCAGTCGTTCCTCCAGTCTGCCAGGGAGAACTCCAGTCTGATGTCCAGTCTACAGAAGGATCAGAATGTTTTCTTCCTCCATTTACTGGGCATTGACACCAATGGACACGCCCACAGACCAATGTCACAGTGAGATAGAAACCCTGTATAGACCAGAAATATCACTTTCTAGATATACAGGAATATACAGAATATACAGAAACCATGTACAAACAAGAGATACATTATTCTCTAATACCTTTTAAATGGACTGCAGATTTCTATTAGTGCATATAGCCATGTACAAACGAGATACATTATTCTCTAATATCTTTTAAATGAAGGACTGCAGATTTAAATTAGTGCATATAGTGGGGTCTACGCAATGGATGGCAGGACATTTAGACTACTAATGACCCTGTTTGATTTTGTCTCTTAAAAATCCCCTTTGTGTGCTTTGTGCGAAGGGAATATCTAGAGAACATACGTCTGGTTGACTCTGGGGTGAAAGAGCTGGTCTCCATGGTCGAGGACCTTTTTGACAACGATGGAAGAACAGCCTATGTGTTCACCTCTGACCACGGCATGACCAACTGGGGTAGGACTTCAGCTAGCTCAGAAAGGTGGTCACCATGATAGTGAAGTAGTAGATAATGTATTGCTCTGTGTCTCCAGGCTCCCATGGTGCAGGCCACCCCTCTGAGACCCTGACCCCATTGTTGGTGTGGGGAGCTGGGGTTCACACTGCTCAGAGAGTCACTGAACCCCAGAAGTACTCAGATGGATACCTACAAGGTACAATAACTCAGTACTATTGGTCTGTTTGTGTCTGTCCTCCTACTCTCCTCTCCTCTTTCAACTCTTCTAGATGGGGGGGGAAAAGGGAGGTCAGAGATTGTATAATTCTGTTGTAACACTTTACTCCAACCCTAAGTTGTTCTACCTGTATAAAACGGTCATAATGCTGACATAACACAATGTGTGATGTTGTGTCTGTTGGTGTTTCTCTGTCAGAATGGCAGCTGGAGGGCCTCCGCAGGGTTGATGTCAATCAGGTGAGACACCCATGTAGCCTCACAGCATCTGGCGCTGACTGATGATGTCACAACCACGTATTTCCTCTGTGTGTTGAAGATAGTCCAAAAACAACAGTAATCTGTTCCCAGTCTAATGCTAGATGTGTGTTACAGGCAGACATAGCACCACTGATGTCATCTCTTATTGGAGTGCCTATCCCTCTCAACTCTGTGGTGAGTAACACCACATAACAGCGTGTCAGTATCTTTAGAATAACATAATGAAGAGACATATCAGCCGAAAAGCTGTTATACAGTAACCACTATCTGCACTGTGGTTACAGAGCTGCTCTGAGATGCAAAATAAAATATATGTGCAGACGATAAGGTATCATCTCATGTCATATATACCTTCTCTATATTGAGTGTGTGTGTGATATAGGGAATTGTGTATATGGTGTGTTTATTATGTTGATTAAATGTGTTGTGTTGTGTAGGGTGTGTTACCACTGCAGTACCTGAACAACAGTGACCAGTTTAAAGCTGAGAGTATGTACTCTAACGCCATCCAGATACTGGAACAGTTCAAGGTGCAATATAACATGGAGGATAACAATAATGTTGTTATGATGATGATGTTATTCATTACATAACCACATGTATTTGTTCAAATATTCGCCTCTGTTTCCAGGTGAAGATGGCTGAGAAAAAGGAAACAACTTTATCCTTACTCTTCACTCCATACCAGTAAGTACCAACTGTAGAGATAGAACTACTACATATTATGGTCATTCTCTAGTTCAACTCGTATAAAGAGAGTGACATGACCAGTTGTGTGTGTCCTCCGGTCTGTCTGTCTGTCCCTCAGGTTGCTGACAGAGTCACGCCAGGCAGAGTTTATCAACAAGGCCAGGGTTCTGATCCAGCTAGAGGAATATGAAGAAGCTGTAAGTACACTGGGTATCAAACCCCAGTTATCTGTACAACTGAAGACCGTGTTGGCCCACTGAGCTAAAGCCTATGTTTTTTCTTGGGTTACGGAATGTCCTCCCCCCCCCACTCTCTCAGATCTCTCTGTGCAGGTCTCTGATGGACCATGCGTTGGAGGGTCTGTCCTACTACCACACCTATGACCGGTTCTTTCTGGGCTGTAGTGTTGTGCTGGGCTTCACAGGCTGGACCTCCTATGTGGTTCTTGTTATACTGAAGACACACGCCAGTCTCAGGAGACCACCCACACCCACTGACCAGGTGATCAAACACACACACACACACAGTACATGGATGCACACATGAAGGCAGGCACACACACCTCACCTCCTATATCATTCTGCCGATACTGAAGAGATGTGTTCACAACCCTGGGTGTGTGTTGAAGGTGTCTGGTAAAACCCTGTGTGTGTGTTGAAGGTTTCTGGTAAAACCCTGTGTGTGTGTTGAAGGTTTCTGGTAAAACCCTGTGTGTGTGTTGAAGGTTTCTGGTAAAACCCTGTGTGTGTGTTGAAGGTGTCTGGTAAAACCCTGTGTGTGTGTGTTGAAGGTTTCTGGTAAAACCATGTGTGTGTGTTGAAGGTTTCTGGTAAAACCCTGTGTGTGTGTTGAAGGTGTCTGGTAAAACCCTGTGTGTGTGTTGAAGGTGTCTGGTAAAACCCTGTGTGTGTGTGTGTTGAAGGTTTCTGGTAAAACCCTGTGTGTGTGTTGAAGGATCTGGTAAAACCCTGTGTGTGTGTTGAAGGTGTCTGGTAAAACCCTGTGTGTGTGTTGAAGGTGTCTGGTAAAACCCTGTGTGTGTGTTGAAGGTGTCTGGTAAAACCCTGTGTGTGTGTTGAAGGTGTCTGGTAAAACCCTGTGTGTGTGTTGAAGGTTTCTGGTAAAACCCTGTGTGTGTGTTGAAGGTGTCTGGTAAAACCCTGTGTGTGTGTTGAAGGTTTCTGGTAAAACCCTGTGTGTGTGTTGAAGGTGTCTGGTAAAACCCTGTGTGTGTGTTGAAGGTGTCTGGTAAAACCCTGTGTGTGTGTTGAAGGTTTCTGGTAAAACCCTGTGGTGGATGGGTGTGGGAGCAACGCTGCTGATTGGAATGTTCCTGATAATCCAGAGAAGTCCAGTAACCTACTACATCTACTGTCTACTGCCTGTCCCTGTCTGGTACTCTGTCCTCAAAGAGTGAGTACACACATACATACATATATACACACACCCACACACACTCACAGTTTGAAGTGATTTGATGAGTTGAATGGATGAAAGGGAGGTATTTTACTTATTCTATGCCACTACATTTGTCATGATCGCAAAGTGTTTATTTTGATGATATCAACCATACGTGTGTGCGTGTGTGTGTGTGTGTTTCAGGTTTGGAACTCTAACAGACCTGGTTCGTTCGTACAGTTCGCTACCACTGGGTAAATGCTTTGGCTACTTTGCCCTGGTCACATTTGGGATTGAACTTCTGGTAAGCAATCATCATACGGTCACTATTTCACTAATGGCTCAATACAATATAATCTGCATTTCTACTTGGAAAAGGTTGCTACTGTGTCTGTCTCCCCCAGGTGGTGAGTTTCTTCCATCGGGCCATGTTGACTGTAGGCCTGGCTGTTCTCTCTCTCTGGCCCCTCCTCTCTGGCCTCTACAGCAAGGCCAAGGTAAGACAAGGAGTGGCTTGTAGTTCTTTACTAGTCTGGTCTCTAGCTCCTTCCCCTTTGAGGTGCACAAATCTGAAAGGACTGGATGGCAATCAATATGGCAGGAGCACAAAGCACTTGTAAAATATGTGTTTAATTAATTTTTCTCTCTCACTCGAAATATCTCTCCCTCTCACTCTAAATATATCTCCCTCTATCCTATCTCTCTTTGTCCTCTCTCTCTCTCTTTGTCCTGTCTCTCTCTCTCTCTTTGTCCTCTCTCTGTCTGTCTGTAGTTTAGGTCAGTGAGCTGGGTCCTGTGTTGTTTGTTTCTGGCCACATTTCCCATGATGCCAGTTGTTGGGAGAGAACCCAACATTCACATGGTGTAAGTAACCTCCCTACAACATTACAGCAATGCTTCTTAGCCCTCTTTAAAAAGAAAAATAGCGTTATATATCTTTCTCTCTTTCTTTCCTCTCTCTGTAGTACCTGTGCAGGTGCACTCTCCCTGTTCATTTCCACCTTTTACCTCTGGTCGGCACGGAAACGGACTACACTACACCTGACTGACCGCTACCTCTTAATCTTCCAGGTAAGAATGTGTGTGTGCGTGGGTGCACGTGCGTGTGTGTGTTAATCAGTATTGTTCCTATGTGTATAGATGCTCCATGTAGCAGTGTGTGCCTATGTGCCCACCAGCACTCACTCCAGTCTGCAGCTGAAACAGGGTCTGCCTCTCCTCAACCAGATCATCAGTTGGACTACACTGGGTGGGCACCAACTCTCTCTCTCTCTCTTTATGATAAAAGTCCTTGAAATATCTGTATGATCATCAAAACCAGGCTTATAAAGATAACTGGCATCTCTCTCTCCCAGGTTCCTCTCTGTTTGTTCCTTTGTTGAGTTCTACTCGTCTGTTCCATCGTCTGCTCAGTATCTTCCTCTCCCTCACAGCCACCTACCTACTACTGAGTACTGGGTAAGAGATAGTCAGGCAATGCTCAACAAGTGTAAGCTTACACTGCAGTGATTAGCTGGTATCGTACCTGTACTAATTGTGTGTGTGTGTGTCAGGTCTGAGGCTCTGTTCCCCCCAGTCTTGTCCTGGCTGATGTTTGTGTGGATCAACATAGAACAGGAAGCCATGCTCTCTCAAGGTATCTCTGGGAGACAGGAGGTATAAACCTTTACGCCGTTACTGTTTTCTATTGATGAATGGTTTTACTTGCAATCTACTTTAGTTGAATGTTCCTAATGCATGGTGATCTGGATAAGAGTGACTGCTAAATGACTGGAGCCATGTAAATGTATACACCCTCTATGCACTGACACTGTGTCAAGGACCAGTCTCATGTTAATCACCCCCGACTAATACAGCTACTTCCTGGTAAACAAGGTAACCACTGCTAGTCCCTTCACTTGGCACAATGCCATGGTTAATCCTCTGAGCATAGAAGACAACCTTATTGGTGTAGAATGTCTGGTATAGCATTATACGATGCAGTGTTACACTGTATCAAGTCATTGTGGCTTTATTATGAAATACATTTGTGTCATTGCTTTTCAGCTGTCCACGCTTGACTTCTCTGAAAACATTGACATCACCAAGATCAGACAACTAAAGCTGGATGACATCAGAAGATCCTACTTCTTTGTATCCTTTTCCTTGGTGACGCTGCTGACTGTTAATGACCTATAGGCGGTGCTAGTTTAACCCTGGTGATAGTTGTCCCTATCTGATGTAGTTGCTGTCTGAGTTGGCTAAAGAAGAAGAACAGTGTTATCTGGTTACATTGGTTTTTAACCACAAACCCTAACATCAATCTTGACCTTATGCAAACAAATAGCATTTTGACCGTCTCTCTAAACTACTGGCTATTCTGTAAAACCACTGTCTGGTTCCTTGACATTAGGCTGTCAGGTTTTCTTCATAATTACAGCCTTCTTTGGTACTGGGAACATAGCATCCATTAACAGGTATTGTATGGTGGAGACTGGGGCTCTGGACCAATATGGGTTTATTTATGAGTGCATTAGGTTGGTTTTCACATTTACATTATTTCACTATCTGACCTCTGAAACCCCTCTTGTCTTTCTCTGGGTTCGCTTTTTCTCGACTCTACTATGCCTCTTTGTTCTTGCCCCCCCTTCTCTCGCTCTCTCTACTCTCCTTCTCCCCCCTCTCTCTCGCTCTCTCCCCCCCTCCCTCCTACTCTCTCTCTGTAGTTTTGATCCAGCCTCAGTGTACTGCTTCCTCACCGTCTTCAACCCCTTTATCATGGGAGGCCTGATGATGTGGAAGGTACCACACGACACCCCACACACAGACACACACGCACTACAATGTCATACCATATGAAAGTACACTACTGTGGAGACTCCGGGATGTTGGCCTTCTAGGCAGAGTTGCAAAGAAAAAGCCATATCTCAGACTGGCCAATAAAAATAAAAGATTAAGATTGGCAAAAGAACACAGACACTGGACTGAGGAACTCTGCCTAGAAGGCCAGCATCCCGGAGTCGCCTCTTCACTGTTGACGTTGAGACTGGTATTTTGCGGGTACTATTTAATGAAGCTGCTAGTTGAGGACATGTGAGGCATCTGTTTCTCAAACTAGACACTCTAATGTACTTGTCGTCTTGCTCAGTTGTGCACCGAGGCCTCCCACTCCTCTTTCTATTCTGGTTAGACCAGTTTGCGCTGTTCTGTGAAGGGAGTAGTACACAGCGTTGTATGAGATCTTCAGTTTCTTGGCAATTTCTCGCATGGAATCGCCTTAATTTCTCAGAACAAGAATAGACTGACGAGTTTCAGAAGAAAGTTATTTGTTTCTGGCCATTTTGAGCCTGTAATCGAACCCACAAATGCTGATACTCCAGATACTCAACTTGTCTAAAGAAGGCCAGTTTTATTGCTTCTTTAAATCAGCACAACAGTTTTCAGCTGTGTGAACATAATTACAAAAGGGTTTTCTAATGATCAATTAGCCTTTTAAAATGATAACCTTGGATTAGCTAACACAGTGCCATTGGAACACAGGGGTGATAGTTGCTGAAAATGGGCCTCTGTATGTCTATGTAGATATTCCATTAAAAATCTGCAGTTTCCAGCTACAATAGTCATTTACAACATTAGCAATGTCTACACTGTATTTCTGATCAATGTGATGTTATTTTAATGGATAAAAAATGTTTTTCTTTCAAAAACAAGGACCTTTAAGTGACCTCAAACTTTTGAACGGTAGTGTATGTTAAAAGGAAACAATGCTCTACTTATAATGGTGCCAACGAGATTGTGGTTAACCATGACTATTCTAACAACAGGTGTGGGTTACTTTCGTTCAGGTCTACATATCGGTCTGCATACACAATATGCCTCTATGGATTGTAGCATTGTCTTGTAGTCTCTCACTCAACACACTGAGTGACTTTGACAGAGCAAAAATACAGATATCGTCAACAAAACTGATCACAACTTTGCAAATAATCCACAATGTGTTGTAACCTCCCCACACTTTTACAATGGAGTCCAGTGCCTAAAAGAGTGAAGATGAGACTGTTGTTGTTACAGGTGATAATCCCATTCATCATCGTTATGTGTACGTTTGAAACCATCCAGGTCTCTACACAACTTTCCTCCAGAAGGTAACAGTTAGCTTGGTTCCATCATGTGAAAATCAAGTACACATACAGACATACAGTATTTTGAGAAATTAGGGGTCATTTATTGAATTAAGAATTCATTTATTTATTGAATTAAGAATTTATATTATTGAATTAATAATTTCTCTTTTGTTTCCAGTCTGTTCCTCATCGTCCTGGTGATATCTGACCTGATGGCTCTGGTAAGGAATGAGACAGCTATTATCAGTATGGTAGCCTCTGGTAAGGAATGAGACAGCTATTATCAGTATGGTAGCATCTGGTAAGGAATGAGACAGCTATTATCAGTATGGTAGCATCTGGTAAGGAATGAGACAGCTATTATCAGAATGGTAGCCTCTGGTAAGGAATGAGACAGCTATTAGCAATATGGTAGCCTCTGGTAAGGAATGAGACAGCTATTAGCAATATGGTAGCCTCTGGTAAGGAATGAGACAGCTATTAGCAATATGGTAGCCTCTGGTAAGGAATGAGACAGCTATTAGCAATATGGTAGCCTCTGGTAAGGAATGAGACAGCTATTAGCAATATGGTAGCCTCTGGTAAGGAATGAGACAGCTATTAGCAATACGGTAGCCTCTGGTAAGGAATGAGACAGCTATTAGCAATATGGTAGCCTCTGGTAAGGAATGAGACAGCTATTAGCAATATGGTAGCCTCTGGTAAGGAATGAGACAGCTATTAGCAATATGGTAGCCTCTGGTAAGGAATGAGACAGCTATTATCAGAATGGTAGCCTCTGGTAAGGAATGAGACAGCTATTATCAGTATGGTAGCCTCTGGTAAGGAATGAGACAGCTATTAGCAATATGGTAGCCTCTGGTAAGGAATGAGACAGCTATTATCAGTATGGTAGCCTCTGGTAAGGAATGAGACAGCTATTATCAGTATGGTAGCCTCTGGTAAGGAATGAGACAGCTATTATCAGTATGGTAGCCTCTGGTAAGGAATGAGACAGCTATTAGCAGTATGGTAGCATCTGGTAAGGAATGAGACAGCTATTAGCATTATGGTAGCATCTGGTAAGGAAGGAACAGATATTAGCAATATGGTAGCCTCTGGTAAGGAATGAGACAGCTATTAGCAATATGGTAGCATCTGGTAAGGAATGAGACAGCTATTAGCAATATGGTAGCCTCTGGTAAGGAATGAGACAGCTATTATCAGTATGGTAGCCTCTGGTAAGGAATGAGACAGCTATTAGCAATATGGTAGCCTCTGGTAAGGAATGAGACAGCTATTATCAGTATGGTAGCCTCTGGTAAGGAATGAGACAGCTATTAGCAATATGGTAGCCTCTGGTAAGGAATGAGACAGCTATTATCAGTATGGTAGCATCTGGTAAGGAATGAGACAGCTATTAGCAATATGGTAGCATCTGGTAAGGAATGAGACAGCTATTAGCAATATGGTAGCCTCTGGTAAGGAATGAGACAGCTATTAGCAATATGGTAGCCTCTGGTAAGGAATGAGACAGCTATTATCAGTATGGTAGCCTCTGGTAAGGAATGAGACAGCTATTATCAGTATGGTAGCCTCTGGTAAGGAATGAGACAGCTATTATCAGTATGGTAGCATCTGGTAAGGAATGAGACAGCTATTATCAGTATGGTAGCCTCTGGTAAGGAATGAGACAGCTATTAGCAATATGGTAGCCTCTGGTAAGGAATGAGACAGCTATTAGCAATATGGTAGCATCTGGTAAGGAATGAGACAGCTATTAGCAATATGGTAGCCTCTGGTAAGGAATGAGACAGCTATTAGCAATATGGTAGCCTCTGGTAAGGAATGAGACAGCTATTATCAGTATGGTAGCCTCTGGTAAGGAATGAGACAGCTATTAGCAATATGGTAGCATCTGGTAAGGAATGAGACAGCTATTATCAGAATGGTAGCCTCTGGTAAGGAATGAGACAGCTATTATCAATGTGGTAGCCTCTGGTAAGGAATGAGACAGCTATTAGCAATATGGTAGCATCTGGTAAGGAATGAGACAGCTATTATCAGAATGGTAGCCTCTGGTAAGGAATGAGACAGCTATTAGCAATATGGTAGCATCTGGTAAGGAATGAGACAGCTATTATCAGAATGGTAGCATCTGGTAAGGAATGAGACAGCTATTATCAGTATGGTAGCCTCTGGTAAGGAATGAGACAGCTATTAGCAATATGGTAGCATCTGGTAAGGAATGAGACAGCTATTATCAGAATGGTAGCCTCTGGTAAGGAATGAGACAGCTATTATCAATGTGGTAGCCTCTGGTAAGGAATGAGACAGCTATTAGCAATATGGTAGCATCTGGTAAGGAATGAGACAGCTATTATCAGAATGGTAGCCTCTGGTAAGGAATGAGACAGCTATTAGCAATATGGTAGCATCTGGTAAGGAATGAGACAGCTATTATCAGAATGGTAGCATCTGGTAAGGAATGAGACAGCTATTATCAGAATGGTAGCCTCTGGTAAGGAATGAGACAGCTATTAGCAATATGGTAGCATCTGGTAAGGAATGAGACAGCTATTATCAGTATGGTAGCATCTGGTAAGGAATGAGACAGCTATTATCAGTATGGTAGCATCTGGTAAGGAATGAGACAGCTATTATCAGAATGGTAGCCTCTGGTAAGGAATGAGACAGCTATTAGCAATATGGTAGCATCTGGTAAGCAATATGGTAGCATCTGGTAAGGAAGGAACAGATATTAGCAATATGGTAGCATCTGGTAAGGAATGAGACAGCTATTAGCAATATGGTAGCCTCTGGTAAGGAATGAGACAGCTATTGTCAGTATGGTAGCCTCTGATAAGGAATGAGACAGCTATTAGCAATATGGTAGCCTCTGGTAAGGAATGAGACAGCTATTATCAGTATGGTAGCCTCTGGTAAGGAATGATACAGCTATTATCAGTATGGTAGCCTCTGGTAAGGAATGAGACAGCTATTAGCAATATGGTAGCCTCTGGTAAGGAATGAGACAGCTATTGTCAGTATGGTAGCCTCTGATAAGGAATGAGACAGCTATTAGCAATATGGTAGCCTCTGGTAAGGAATGAGACAGCTATTAGCAATATGGTAGCCTCTGGTAAGGAATGAGACAGCTATTATCAGTATGGTAGCCTCTGGTAAGGAATGAGACAGCTATTATCAATATGGTAGCATCTGGTAAGGAATGAGACAGCTATTATCAGTATGGTAGCCTCTGGTAAGGAATGAGACAGCTATTATCAATATGGTAGCATCTGGTAAGGAATGAGACAGCTATTATCAGTATGGTAGCCTCTGGTAAGGAATGAGACAGCTATTATCAATATGGTAGCATCTGGTAAGCTGTGGAAATGTCACCATATTCTCCCACACTATTTCTATCACTACCTCGTTCTCCTCTCTCTCCATCCCTCTTTCCTCCGCTTTCTCCAGCATTTCTTCTTCCTAGTGCAGGACTATGGGAGCTGGCTGGACATTGGCACCAGGTAGGACCCAGCAGAGAGATAGGTTTTGCATGTCTTATGGCTCATTTATAAACTGGGTGGTTTGAGTCCTGAATGCAGATTGGATGAAAGCCGTGGTATATCAGACCATATACCATGGGTATGACAAAACATTTATTTTTACTGCTCTAATTACATTGGTAACCAGTTTATAATAGCTATAAGGCACTGGGGGGTTTGTGGTATATAGCCAATATACCACGTCTAAAGGCTGTCTCCAGGAACTCCGTGTTGAGTCGTGCTTAAGAACAGCCCTTAGCCGTGGTATATTCACCAAATACAGTGCATTCGGAAAGTATTCAAACCCATTGAATTGTTTTTACATTTTGTTAAGTTACAGCCTTATTCTAAAATGTATTAAATCGTTATTTTCCCCCCTCAATCTACACACAATACACCATAATGACAAAGCAAAAACAGGTTTTTAGATTTGTTTGTAAATGTATTAAAAATAAACAACTTTAATAAACAACTCACATTGACATAACCTTTCAGACCCTTTACTCAGTCCTTTGTTGAAGCACCTTTGGCAGCGATTACAGCCTCGAGTTTTCTTCGGTATGACTCTACAAGCTTGGCACACCTGTTTTTGGGGAGTTTCTCTCATTCTTCTCTGCAGATCCTTTCAAGCTCTGTCAGATTGAATGGGGAGCATCTCTGCACAGCTTTTATCAGGTCTCTCTAGAGATGTTTGATTGGGTTCAAATCCGGACTCTGGCTGGGCCACACAAGGACATTCAGAGACTTGTCCCGAAGCCACTTCTGCGTTGTCTTGGCTGTGTGCTTAGGGTCGTTGCCTTGTTGGAAGGTGAACCTTCAGCCCAGTCTGAGGTCCTGAGCGCTCTGGGGCAGGTTTTCATCAAGGTTCTTTCTATACTTTGGTCCGTTCATCTTTCCCTCGATCCTGACTAGTCTCCCAGTCCCTGCCGCTGAAAAACATCCCTACAGCATGATGCTGCCACCACCATGCTTCACCGTAGGGATGGTGCCAGGATTCCTCCAGACGTGACACTTGGCATTCAGGCCAAAGAGGTCAATCTTGGTTTCATCAGAGTCCTTTAGGTGCCTTTTGGCAAACTCGAAGCAGGCTGTCATGTGCCTTTTACTGAAGAGTAGCTTCCCTCTGGCCACTCTACAATAAAGGCCTGATTGGTGGAGTGCTGCAGAGATGGTTGTCCTTCTGGAAGGTTCTCCCATCTCCACAGAGGAACTCTGGAGCAACCATCGGGTTCTTGGTCACCTCCCTGACCAAGGCCCTTCTCCCACGTTTGCTCAGTTTGGCCGGACGGCCAGCTCTAGGGAGTCTTGGTGATTTCAAACTTCTTGCATTTAAGAATGATGGAGGCCACTGTGTTGTTGGGGACCTTCAATGCTGCAGAAATGTGTTGGTACCCCTTCCCCAGTTCTGCGCCTCGACACAATGCTGTCTCAGAGCTCTACGGACAATTCCTTTGTTCTCATGGCTTGGTTTTTGCTCTGAATGCACGGTCAACTGCGGGACCTAATATAGACAGGTGTGTGCCTTTCCAAATCATGTCCAATCAATTGAATGTAGCACAGGTGGACTACAATCAAGTTGTAGAAACATCTCAAGGATGATCAATGGAAACAGGATGCACCTGAGCTGTAAATAAGGTATTTCTGAAAACCTGCTTTTGGTTTGTCATTATAGGGTATTGTGTGTAGATTGATGAGTATTTTTTAAATTCATTCATTTTAGAAAAGGCTGTAACAATGTGGAAAAAGTCAAGGGGTCTGAATACTTTCCGAATGCACTGTACCACACCATCGGGCCTTATTGCTTAAATTAGCCCATGCTGTCAGAGGAGGCTGGTGGGCGGAGATATAGAAGTACAGGATCAATGTAATTTTTAAATTTTACCTTTATTTAACTAGGCAAGTCAGTTAAGAACAAATTCTTATTTTCAATGACGGCCTAGGAACTGCCTTGTTCAGGGGCAGAACGACAGATTTGTACCTTGTCAGCTCGGGGATTCGATCTTGCAACGTTTCGGTTACTAGTCCAACACTCTAACCACTAGGCTACGCTGCCGCCCCATAATGAATGGAAATGTGTTTGATACCTTTCCATTTATTCCATTTCAGCCATTACAACAAGCCTATATCTTGGCCCACCAGCAACCACACACACACACACACTTATATATATATATATATATATCTCTCTGTTTCCAGTATCAGCCACTATGTGATTGTGATGTCCATGACCATCTTCCTGATGCTGCTCAGTCTGATGACCCACATTCTCACCTCCAGGAGAGTCTCTCTGTGTAGGACACGCAAGATGCACTTCCCCTGAACACTATCTATCTCTCACTGTGTGTGTGTGTGTTTAATCATGCCTATTTATTAACATTCACGATTAGATTTACCTGAAGTGCACAATTATGCAAAGCAAGATGCCGTAGGACTAACTTTTGATGTGCACTGGAATTTTTTTATTGTAGAGGTCTACATTAAAACTGTGGCTTATCAAAGTCAAGGTAGCAAAAACATAACCACATGTAACATATGGAGTTATTCCCGTAAAAGTTCAATTAAACGCAGTCTCAAATAGCAGCCTTTCCCTTTTGAATAGCCGAGTAACGGCACACATTTCAGCAAATTTAACGCCTGTTTCAAATAAACGCTGTTTACGAGGTTACCATGAATTGCCATTAATTGTTTACAAGGTTTAATGTTTGATTTGTTAAATTTCACAAATTCAGTAAGGACTCAAAAAAATTATGGCAATCATATATTTTTATCACCAGTAATAAACTGGTAGCCATTGGCTGCGAAAAGCTGAGAACTGTTAGCTAACTGGCAACCACAAAAAGTCAACAACTTCGGGAGTTGGCGAAAGTAAGAACTGCTGAAAATACACAGTCAAAGAGGAGAATAATTATATGTATTCTGGCAAGGATCTATGGGGGAGGAAATATAGCCATACTAAGACAAAAGAAACGTGACAATGTAAATGATAACACATTTGTGCAGGAAATTAAGAGATTGATTAAAATGCTGGAAGTGATTGCTGGAATTAAACCAATAACTATGCAAATGAGGAAAAGCTGTGAAATAGACACCTGGCTCAAATAGAAGCCTGTCTCTAATGATCCCCTTTCTGTTTTCAGTGATTCAAGCCTAGAAACTCCCAGGCTATTAATTAGACTTTTTTAACGGTACATAAAACTGATCAGATCAGAATTCTGAAGTCTGACAAATGTTTTGTTTTTTGAGGGGACGACAATGTCATAGAGGACCCGGTGTGCATTCATGACTACTCGTTTTCAGCCAACTTACAAGCAAATACTTTACCATCTCGTGGTAAGAGTGGCTAAGTTACTAAGCGAGAGTCAGGGTAGAGAGGCACTTCAGAGGGAGAATCAGTGAATCCAATAGCGATATAAGTAGGGGAAATCTAAAGTAGATAGATTTCAGAGGCAACACTCCATAGGCGACAGAGGTCACAGGTGTCGAGGGGAACAGTCAACATGCCGGCGATCAGAGGAAGGCTCCAGGCAGGTGGAAATTATCACATAACACCACAGTCCAAACTCAGATGTCAGTCAGCTAGCGCGCTAGCACTAAGCCAAGGTTACAAAAGGTACAAAACTCCGGTAGGCCAAAAAGTGGACAAAACGAATGAGGATGAAAATCAAACAAAGACAGACGAGGTACTAAACAATTAGAGTAGGCAGGGATGATTTGAAGCAAGTCACATTCTGAATGTGCAGAATGTCCCATGTGTAATATGATAGCTAGTTTACATCACACTTACTCGTGAATGTTGGATTCTAGCTCACCACCGCCAACACTCGGTCTCTTAATGACGGTGGCAATTGTGCATTGTGGGTAGTTCCGAAGTTATCCGAAAATAAGTTAATACATATTTAAAAACCTCAAAACAGAACTATTTTGGAAGTTATAGTTAACCAGATCGTGACTACAACTAAGTTTTTGACTACACTGTGTTGTCACTTTGTTGAGTAAAAACTCCTGCTTTCTACCCTTTAAGTCTAGGTATAGGACAAGTTATACTTGAATATTTGAATGATCTATATATGATATTGACAACAGTATTTTCAACTACTGTTCACCAAAAACAAAAGCATTGTTATGTATAATTGAAATGAAGCCATTAAGTAATGGAACAAGAGTAATAATAATATGCCATTAGCAGACGGTTTTATCCAAAGCGACTTAGTCATGCGAGCATACATTTTACATATGGGTGGTCCCAGGAATCAAACCCACTACCCTGGTGTTTAACGCCATGCTCTACCAACTGAGCTACAAAGGACCATGCTCAAGAGTAGCCTAACTAACTTAATAGTTGATAAGGGATGTATTTGTGTGTTACTAATGTGTTATTGAGTCGTTTCCTACTTCGATGTGTGGTAAATAGTTTTATATTCTACGGGGTTATCTATCATATTAATATTGTATTACATCTATTTTTTTCAACTGATACTATATGATGTATTACCTGGTGGATATGGGTGGTGTATTAAAATGTTAATTTACTGCCAGTGCGTTGTCCTGTAGTGTTTCTACTGTACATTCATCCAGAGGCAAGACCTATTTTAACACCATCATCACCAATAGACATCTTTCAGTTAACTTCTGTTTCCTCCAAGAATGGTTGTACATGATCTTATCTTCTTTGGCACTACTACACTCAGCCAGTTTATTAGGTACACCCATCTAGTACCGGATCGGACCCCCTTTGCCCCCAGAACAGCCGGAATTCTTTGGGGCATTCTACAAGGTGTCGGAAACGTTCCCACGAGGACGTTGGTCCATGCTGACGCAATGGCATCAGGCAGATTGTTTCTCCACTCAAATGTTAGGATCCCCAGTAGCCGACGCCAATGACGACAGCACGTCTTACTGGGGTCCGACGTATAACGGAAAATACATTACAGACAAAAGACTACAATTTACATACTTTTAAAAACATGAACATATATTGTGTGCATCTATCAGTTCCACATACATGTCAGTACATACACACAACAAGTAGGTCACATTGGGGAGATGCGTTGTGCCATGAGGTGCTTTATTTATTTTTTGAAACCAGGTTTGCTGTTCACTTGCGCTATATAAGACGTAAGGGAGTTCCATGCACTCATGGCTCTGTATAATAGTGTACATTGCCTTGAATTTGTTCTGGGGACTGTGAAAAGACCCCTGGTGGCATGCCTGGTGGGGTAAGTGTACGTGTCAGTGCTGTGTGTAAGTTGACTACGCAAACAATTTGGAATTTCCAATACATTAATGTTTCTTATAAAACAAGAAGAGACACAGTCGCAGTCTTTCCTCAACTCTTAGCCAAGAAAGACTGGCATGCGTAGTATTAATATTAGCCCTCTGATTACAATGAACAGGAAGACGTGCCGCTCTGTTCTGGACGAGCTGCAGCTTAACTAGGTCTTTGCAGCACTTGGCCATATGACTGGACAATAATCACGATAAGATAAAACTAGAGCCTACATTACAAATGGAGTTGAATTTGTCTTTCTGCCCATAATTTCATTTAAAGTACTCAAGTTTTTTTCCCATCATTCTTTATATCACTGATCTTGGCTTCATGATACAGTTTCTTTTCTTTTTTTGAGTTTAGGTCACATAATTTCTCAATTATGTGTAATGTGTAAGTCAGTATGTGTAAGTCAGCCAGACCTACAGTGCCTTCGGAAAGTATTCAGACCCCTTGACCTTTTCCACTTTTTGTTACGTTACAGCCTTATTATAAAATCTATTAAATAAATACAAAATCCTCTGCAATCTACACACAATACCCAATAAGCAAAAACAGATTTTTAGAAATGTTAGCAAATATATATAAAAATAAAACCATAAATATTCAGACCCTTTGCTATGAGACTCGAAATTGATCTCAGGTGCACCCTGTTTCCATTGGTCATCCTTTAGATGTTTCTACAACTTGATTGTGTCACGTTCTGACCTTAGTTCCTTTTTTATGTCTTTATTTTAGTTGGTCAGGGCGTGAGTTGGGGTGGGCATTCTATGTTTTGTTCTGTTATATTTCTATGTGTTTGGCCTAGTATGGTTCTCAATCAGAGGCAGGTGTCAGTCGTTGTCTCTGATTGGGAGCCATATTTAGGTAGCCTGTTTTCTATTGTGTTTTGTGGGTGGTTGTTTCCTGTGTTAGTACCATACGGGACTGTGTCGGTTGTTTGTTTGTACTTTTGATATTTTGTTCAGTGTTCTGTGGATTTATTAAATATCTCATTATGGACACTTACCACGCTGCACATTGGTCCGATCCTTGCTACTCCTCCTCAGACGAAGAGGAAATCCGTTACAGAACCACCCACCAAAAAAGGACCAAGCAGTGTGGTAACCAGGAGCAGAGGGTTCTGGACTCCTGGACATGGGACGAAAGAGGAGCTGGAGGCAGCTAGAGCGGAGCGGCGCCACTACGAGGAATTGGCGCGAGGTAACAGGCACGAGAGGCAGCCCCAGAATTTTTTTTTGGGGGGGGGCACACGGGTAGATTGGCGGACTCAGGTAGGAGACCTGAGCCAACTCCCCGTGCTTACCGTGGCGAGAGAGTGACTGGGCAGGCACCGTGTTATGCGGGGAAGTGCACGATGTCCCCAGTGCGCACGCATAGCCCGGTGCGCTACATCACAGCTCCTCGAATCGGCCGGGCTAGAGTGGGCATTGAGCCAGGAGGGATGATGCCGGCTCAGCACATCTGGTCTCCAGTGCGTCTCCTCGGCCCAGGGTATACTGCACCAGCCCTACGCACGGTGTCTCCAGTTCGCCAGCACAGCTCAGTGCGGCCTGTTCCAACTCCCCGCACTTGCCGGGCTACAGGGGGGATCCAGCCAGGGCGAGTGGTGCTAGCTCTGCGCTGGAGACCGCCAGTGCGCCTCCACGGTCCAGTGCATCCGGTGCCTCGGCCAAGGACAAGGCCTCCTGCATGTCTCCCCAGCCTGGTGAGTTCTGTGTCTGTGCTAAGCACTAACCCTCCTGCATGTCTCCCCAGCCTGGTGAGTCCTGTGCCTTCTCCCAGAGCCAGGCCTTCTGTGTGTCTCTCCAAGCCAGTGATAATCCATGGCACGAAGCCTCCAGTGATGATCCATGGCAAGAAGCCTCCAGTGATAATCCATGGCACGAAGCCTCCAGTGAGGATCCATGGCACGAAGCCTCCAGTGATGATCCATGGCCCGAAGCCTCTAGTGATGATCCATGGCACGAATGCCAAGTGCCACGTCTGGAGGAAATCTGGCACGATCCCTACAGTGAAGCATGGTGGTGGCAGCAGGGACTGGGAGACTAGTAATGATTGAGGAAAAGATGAACAGAGCAAAGTACAGAGAGATCCTTGATGAAAACCTGCTCCAGAGTGCTCAGGACCTCAGACTGGGGCGAAGGTTCACCTTTCAACAGGACCACGACCCTAAGCACACAACTAAGACAGCACAGGAGTGCCTTCGGGACAAGTCTCTGAAAGTCCTTGAGTGGCCCAGCCAGAGCCTGGACTTGAACCTGACCGAACATCTCTGGAGAGACCTGAAAATAGCTGTGCAGCAATGCTCCCCATCCAACCTGACAGAGCTTGGGAGGATCTGCAGAGAAGAATGGGAGAAACTCTCCAAATACAGGTGTGCCAAGCTTGTAGCATCATACCCAAGAACACTTGAGGCTGTAATCGCTGCCATAGGTGCTTCAACATAGTACTGAGTAAAGGGTCTGAATACTTATGTAAATGTTATATTTCAGTTTTTTTTTTTTATAAATACGCAAAACTATCTAAACTTGTTTTTGCTTTGTCATTATGGAGTATTGTGTAGATGAGGGGAAAAAAACGATTTAATCAATTTTAGAATAAAGCTGTAACCTAACATACTTTCCAAAGGCACTGTATTAGCCACTCCTTTTGCCCCATCTCTTTCAGCCATACAGTTTTTCAATTCCTCATCAATCCATGGAGAACAGTTCTAACAGTCAGTTTTTTAACAGGTGCATGTTTATCAATAATTGGAAGAAGCAATTTCATAAATTCATGAAGTGCAGCGTCAGCATGCTCCTTATGAATCATATCAGACCAACAAATATTTTTAACATCATACACATAAGAGTCACAGCAAAATCTTTTGTATGATCTCTTAGACACTATTTTAGGCCCAGCTTTTGGAATTTTGGCTTTCCTGTATATAGCCACTATATTGTGATCACTGCATCCAATGGGTACGGATACAGCTTTAAAACAAATTTCTACAGTATTAGTAAAAATGTGATCAATACATGTGGAGTATCTTGTTCCAGTAGTGTTTGTAACACCCTGGTAGGTTGATTAATATCCCAAACCAGATAGCAGGCACTGGTTACAGTGATAAGCTTCCCCTTAAACGGATGAAAACCAGTAAATATTCAGGTCCCCATGAAAGTAGACCTCTCTGTTTACATCACACACACTATCAAGCATTTCAAACATACTATCTAGATACTGACTGTTAGCACTTGGTGGCCTATAGCAACACCCCAAAATAAAAGGATTTAGATGTGCCATGTGAACCTGCAACCACAACACTTCAATAACACTTGACATAAGAGTGTTGGTGATCGCGTGCCCACTGGAGCCGCTTCTTCTTGTTTTTAGCTGATAGGAGTGGAACCCGGTGTGGTCGTCTGCTGCAATAGCCCATCTAAGACAAGGATCAACAACTTGTGCGTTCCTAGAAGCCGTTCTGCACACCACTGTTGTACTGTGCCATTATTTGTCTGTTTGTGGCCCGCCTGTTAGCTTGCACGATTCTTGCCACTCTCCTTCAACCTCTCTCGTCAATAAGCTGTTTTCGCCCACAGGACAGCCGCTGACTGGATGTTTTTTGTTTGTTGTACCATCCTCTGTAAACCCTAGACACTGTCATTTGTGAAAAGCCCAGGAGGGTGGCCATTTCTGAGATACTTGATCCGGCGCTTGGCACCGATGATCACATTACGCTCAAAGTCGCTTGGTCACTAATTTCGCCCATTCTAACGTTCAATCAAACTGCAACTGAATGCCTCAATGCCTGCTTTATATAGCAAGCCACGTGACTCACTGTCTGTAGGAGCGATCCAATTTTGTGTACGGGGTAGTGTACCTAACAAGATGGCCGGTGAGTGTATATCAGCCCTTTCTGAGAACAATGATGGTGATGATTTTGTTTACTGGAAGAAAAGTCTTGGCTAATTTGGCACGTCTGAGAATATCTCTCAATTTTCACCACATCCTGTTTCAGTTATGTTGAACAGCCTTGTCTCTCACCACATGGATTACACACTCACTCTTCATACACATTCTATCTTATGAGGCTGAATAATGATGTATGGAGCTGCTCACAGCCTTTGTAAACCCTTTAAAAGGCCTATAGAAAGACTTTAGTATAGAGTCCTCCCAGAGAAAGACAGGAAGTTTTCTCTCTCTGTCAGTGTGGGTGCATAGAGCCGGTCAGAGGAAGTTGACAGTTCTGTGGCTGTGCTGCCATATGTGTAATCCCTTCTCGTGAATGTGGTGTTGTGTGCCTCTGACTCTGCAGACAGTATGTAAAAAGGACCTGTCAAACGCACTGTACGTTTTTACAAAGAAAAGGGGTTGGTAAAGCAGCTCTGGTAAAAGTGCAGGGGTCACACTCTCTCACACACATACTGTATGCCCTGGCACTGTATGCCCTGTATGCCCTGGCACACAAAAACGTCCTGAAGTTTTTACCTGCTCCATCAGAAGGTAGGTCTAAAGAATTATTTGATATTGCTATATATTCTATTGTCATTTTCCAGAACGTAAGACTTCTGTAATGACATGAGACTTACTTGATAGATTTTAAGGTTGTGAGGAGGATTGTGTTGCGCATTGGTTGTTTTCCTAATAGATTAATTTTCATTATTTTGTCACTACCAGTAGATATGGACAGGTACAATCAGTCACTGTATTACAATATGTGCCCACTGTGACCGACAGTATGTATATAATGCAGTGCTGTAGTACCCGAGACCACATATTGAGTGTCTCAGTGTTGGATACATTTGTACTCAGTCTTGGACAGTGAGGACTGGTAATTTCATCCCGAGACCAGCCAAAACCAGCAGAGTAAAAACTCATAATTATCAGCTTCCTTTCAGTCAGCGCATAAAACCGCTTCACCAGGCCAAATATATACACCTTTCTTGAAACATGAATATCTTAACAGTCTTTATATCTATTATAGACATGTTTGCGCAGTGGCGAACCCATAAGGCCTTTAGTGTGTGACAGGTTGGTGATTCTGAAAGGACAGCAACCATAATACCAGCGCACTCATGTAGGAGAGTGCACTTTTTGTAAAACACAAAGGGCCAGTGGTGTAGTGGAGGGTATACGCAGGTATACCCACTTTCTTTCAGTGGCCATTGCATATACTGACTTCTTAATCCCTACTGGTGCGTATCAAAGTAGTGTAGTGGAGGTATACGACTTATCAATTACGTAGTACAATAGATAAATCATGCACAAAGTAGCCAACACAATCGCAAAGCCTGTGAAATATATTCACATGCATGTGCGCTGCACACATAGCCTAGTTACAGCAGAATATCATCTGCAGACAGCAACTGTGTGCAGCTCTCAGCTGGTTTTGCCATGGAGCAGCTCACAGAAGAACGACCTCGGTAGCCCGGTGGGTAGGAAAGACGTTTCAACGTATGATATCTACCAGTAAATGTTAATGTTAACTAAGGCAACAATGGGTGTGTAAACCAGGTATTGAAAAGTTTAGTCCGAAGTGTTGGTTAGTAGGCTATTTGTGATGTGCAATTGTCATCATGCCTGTTTGTATCACGGGGCCTGGGTGGACACACCCTGACAGGCCCACCCAATCAGATTGATGTGGTTTAAGCATTGTTGTGGACTTAGACCATCAAATTTGTGTATTTTCTCTATAACAAAGTGTCATTTTGAGAGTGAAAATCTGAAAAATGTATCGGAAAATTCACAAAGAAATATACAAAACATGAGATTTTTCCACACAGGGTACCTTTCCTTTGCTGGGTGGGCAGTTTGGGAACTTTTTGACAAAATTAGACTATACCACCTTCTCCAGGCATCACTACATAGGGCCGATGGAAAGACAGCAGTCACACACAGCATGATGTTAAAGGATAAGCAGTCCATAAACTCTGACATAATAAGCCAGTAGGTTTCAATCATAAAAATACAAAAACACAACCATCAAGCATTTCCCAATCGAAATGTGCAGCTACCATTTCCCATTGCAAAAAACATTTCACATTTAGTACAAAGTAACCAGTGACGTAAAGTTTAAAGTGGAACTGACAGCATTTTAACTACTTTGCAGATATGAAACAAACAGAATCATAATATCAGTCAAAAATATCAAATTCCCAGTTTATCCTACAAAACCAACTTTATAAAAGGTTTTAAAAATAGGTTGTATTTGAGTCAACGTTCCATGACGTACACTAAGGCATTGTTGGCAGAATAGATGGATGCAGTTCAATACATGATTCATATAATTCACCAATACATTTCTTGGTACTCCAACAAATATTGCTATCAGGTTGTAAATCACAGCTGACCTGGTACATTGTTTGCTGACTCCATTCGGGATGCAATGTTTCAGTTTCAATGATTCAATATTTTGGACAAAAACAGATGAATGTAACTAAGGCTGGGAATGTCAATAAAATCAAACTAGCAAGGACAATGATCACAAGTCAGTCATAACGTAGCTAATAGGCTAGCACATCTATTTATGTAGCTCTCTGTTCTCAAGCGAAAAACACAGAGCCTAACTGTAGCTAGATAGCTAGCTAGCTGCTAGGAGGATGTCATGTCATGCCATTGGAGGAGTGGGTGAGTGACTGATTTTTCCCCCTCATATAGTTTTTTACGGTGGCTATACACAGCTTTAGATGCAGGTGTCATTTGGTTAGCTAGCAAGAACTTGAACGATTGTTATCCAGTTAGCATATCTCTTGCGTTCGCAAATTCACTCTGGCTATCTACTCTGATTTCAGAGCACTCTCGTCTGAGTGTGCCAGAGAGCAGAATAACTGATGAATTTACGAATGTGCAACACCTGCTGAATATGACCGGTGTCAGTAAACGTAGGCAAAAAAATGTAATAGTTAGTCACGAACACTAGATAACATGCTCTGCTAAGGCGAGTAAAACGGTCAGAATAAGGTGTTCTTTCATTTGTGTCTGGAAGTAGTTGGCTAGCAAGCTAGACAACTTTAGCCAGTTAGCTTGGGTGCTTGGTTGGGACAAGAATGCATTGGCAGGCAAGCTGCAGAAGGACGAGGAGGCTACAATTCCACATCGTTTATCAGTGCAATTTTGACGGCCAACTAGCTGAAAAAGTTTGAGAGGGTTTATCTAATGTTCCTTTGTTAGATTTTAGCTCATCTTGTTCTGGTTAACATTAGTTGTTGTTGTCGTTGATGTGCATAACTGAGGGAGAGAGAGCACACCTTTTCATGGTTGTTTAATCTATAGAACTGTAAAGTTCCCAAATGTAAAGTAACATATTTGCAGAAATCCATTCAGGTGTATTTTGCGGCTTTTGGCGAATGCGTTCTAAGGATCTAAAGTCGCGCTGTTGTAACTGACTGTAAACACACAGTCCAGTTCAAAGTGAATGATGGCGGGCCTGTGTGGCAAATGGCTTATTTGTATAAAGGTCTACTGTAGCTCTGATTGGCTACAGCACACCGGCCGCTTCCCACTCTATATTGCTGTAGAATTTTCACAAATGCCTTACTATACATAATTCCCAAACATTCTAAGAATTTATGAAAATCTGAAAATGACTATATCTAAGTGGTCGCTTGTCAAATTTTTTTTTTTAAAGTATCATATTCTTCCAGGGAGTGTATATGAACAGATTTGAATAAGATTTCATGTTGCTAAAATGCTGTCATTTCCACTTTAAATGAAACAATGTTTCACACACAAGTTATTTTCAAAGAGATGGCTAACAGCACGCGCGCTGCAATAAAAAACACAGTTCCACTCACCAAATTATGATCATTTCAAATTTTACTTTCTAAGAATTTCTTGTTAAAAGTTATTCTTGAAAAGGAGAAAGCTAACAAATTAGCAACAACATCCTCTTTGATAACACCTGCTGCAGCAACTGCAAACTAGCCGACAACAAAAGTTATCTAGCTAGACCGTGGGGAAACTATTGCTTGCTTTTGGCCAGTGGCAGGTTGGCCTTCAAGAAGGCAGAAGATTCCAAATGTTTTTGTAAAAACGGTCAAACCCATTATGTTGCCCTAATACAGTTGAATGGCAGATGGCTTTATCTACAGTAGCTTCTGATGGCCTAGCCAATAGCTGACGTAGGAAGCTAGATTTATCTCCCCTGAGACCAGCAAACAAAAATCCAGATTTTTTTTTCTCGTCAGCATTAACCCTTTCCAACACAAACGGAAGAGAGTTAAATCAGAACATCATTGAAAATAATATAATTATAATAATCATTATTTTAGAAATCTTCTCAGAAGGTGTAGAAGGCCCATTGTTCCCCACTGTGTTTGGGTTAGTAATAATTTGTAGAGTGACTCTATTTTCCCTCAGCATCACTATTCTGAATGTGTAAAGAATCCATATGTTGTTCTGAAATATGAACACAGAAATACGGGACATTTTGAACTCTTATTATGGTGGTGATTTGACAAAATTATAATCATGGTTCTGAATTTTTCTGGTCTCAGTCTTGCCTTGGTCTTGGACTCATTGTCCCCCTCCCAGTCTCGGTCTTGACTCTGACTTGATTTTCTCGGGTCTTGGTCTTGAATCGGTCTTGCTTTAGGTGGTCATGAACACAACTAGAGGTCGACCGATTAATGGGAATGGCCGATTAATTAGGGCCGATTTCAAGTTTTCATAACAATCGGAAATAGGTATTTTTGGACACCGATTTGGCCAAATTTTTTATTTTATTTTTTACACCTTTATTTAACTAGGCAAGTCAGTTAAGAACACATTCTTAATTTCAATGACGGCCTAGGAACGGTGGGTTAACTGCCTTGTTCAGGGGCAGAACGACCGATTTTTACCTTGTCAGCTCGGGGATTCAATCTTGCAACCTTACGGTTAACTAGTCCAACGCTCTAACCACCTGCTTTATATTGCACTCCACGAGGAGCCTGCCTGTTACGCGAATGCAATAAGAAGCCAAGGTAAGTAGCTAGCTAGCATTAAACTTATCTTATAAAAAACAATCAATCAATCAATCAATCAATCATAATCACTAGTTAACTACACATGGTTGATGATATTACTAGTTTATCTAGCGTGTCCTTTGTTGCATATAATCGATGCGGTGCGCATTCGCGACAATGGACTGTCGTTGCTCCAACGTGTACCTAACCATAAACATCAATGCCTTTCTTAAAATCAATACACAAGTATATATTTTTAAACCTGCATATTTAGTTAATATTGCCTGCTAATTTCTTTTAACTAGGGAAATTGTGTCACTTCTCTTGCAACAGAGTCAGGGTATATGCAGCAGTTTGGGCCGCCTGGCTCGTTGCGAACTGTGTGAAGACAATTTCTTCCTAACAAAGACAGCCAACTTCACCAAACGGGGGATGATTTAACAAAAGTGCATTTGCGAAAAAAGCACAATCGTTGCACGACTGTACCTAGCCATAAACATCAATGCCTTTCTTAAAATCAATACACAGAAGTATATATTTTGAAACCTGCATATTTAGCTAAAAGAAATCCAGGTTAGCAGGCAATATTAACCAGGTGAAATTGTGTCACTTCTCTTGCGTTCATTGCACGCAGAGTCAGCAGCCGGCTCATACGCATTCATTCAAACAGCACTGCGTTTTGCCAGCAGCTCTTCACAATGCTTCAAGCATTGAGCTGTTTATGACTTCAAGAATATCAACTCCCGAGATTAGGCTGGTGTAACCGATGTGAAATGGCTAGCTAGTTAGCGGGGTGCGCGCTAATAGCGTTTCAATCGGTGACGTCACTCTCTCTGAGACTTGGAGTAGTTGTTCCCCTTGCTATGCAAGGGCCGCGGTTTTTGTGGAGCGATGGATAACGATGCTTCAAGGGTGGCTGTTGTCGATGTGTTCCTGGTTCGAGCCCAGGTAGGGGCGAGGAGAGGGACGGAAGCTATACTGTTACACTGGCAATACTAAAGTGCCTATAAGAACATCCAATAGTCAAAGGTATATGAAATACAAATGGTATAGAGAGAAATAGTCCTATAATTCCTATAATAACTGCAACCCAAAACTTCTTACCTGGGAATATTGAAGACTCATGTTAAAAGGAACCACCAGCTTTCATATGTTCTCATGTTCTGAGCAAGGAACTTAAACTTTAGCTTTTTTACATGGCACATATTGCACTTTTACTTTCTTCTCCAACACTTTGTTTTTGCATTATTTAAACCAAATTGAACATGTTTCATTATTTATTTGAGGCTAAATTGATTTTATTGATGTATTATATTAAGTTCAAATAAGTGTTCATTCAGTATTGTTGTAATTGTCATTATTACAAATAAAATAAAAAAATCTGCCTATTAACTGGTATCAGCTTTTTTTGGTCCTCCAATAATCGGTATCGGCGTTGAAAAATCATAATCGGTCGACCTCTAAACACAACACTGATATATAATGTCAATACCTACAATAATGATATTGTGTGGTTGGTTGTTTACCCTCCTAATTTGAATTGATAAGAGTGTCTGCTTTACTGCATTCTGTTCTCTCTCTCTCTTCTCTCCCATTCCCCAGCGAAGTTGGTGTCTCAGGTTTCCTCTAACTCTACCATGTCCGATGAGCTGGAACCCCTGTCCATCCTCAAACGTCTTACCCTGGTGTCCATCTATAGCCTGGTCCTGGTCATTGGGATCATCGGGTTGGCCCTGATGATCCACATCCTCCAATCGAACATGCGATCAGTCATCACCATCGCTATGCTCAACCTCACCCTGGCCCACTTCCTGTTCCTACTCACCGTACCCTTCAGGATCTACTACTATGCTGCTGGTTACTGGGGGTTGGGGAAGATGCTGTGTAAGGTGGTCAGTGCCATGATCCACGTACACATGTACATGGCTTTTGTTTTCTACGTGGTTATCCTCGTCATACGACTGCTGGGGTTCCATAGCAAGAAGGATCGCTACGAGTTTTACAGGTAGTGAAGTTAACTACGTTCTACAAATAGTTAACTGTGTCCTACAGGTAGTTCATTTAACTGTGTTCTACAGGTAGTTAACCGTGTTCTACAGGTAGTCTACCTCATTGTACAGGTAGTTAACCCTCTGTGTTCTACTGGTAGTTAATTTAACTGTGTTCTACAGGTAGTTAACCGTGTTCTACAGGTAGTCAACCTCATTGTACAGGTAGTTAACCCTCTGTGTTCTACAGGTAGTTAACCCTCTGTGTTCTACAGGTAGTTAACCCACTGTGTTCTACAGGTAGTCAACCTCATTGTACAGGTAGTTAACCGTGTTCTACAGGTAGTGAACCCTCCGTGTTCTACAGGTAGTGAACCCTCCGTGTTCTACAGGTAGTGAACCCTCCGTGTTCTACAGGTAGTGAACCCTCCGTGTTCAACAGGTAGTGAACCCTCCGTGTTCTACAGGTAGTGAACCCTCCGTGTTCTACAGGTAGTGAACCCTCCGTGATCTACAGGTAGTGAACCCTCCGTGTTCTACAGGTAGTGAACCCTCCGTGTTCTACAGGTAGTGAACCCTCCGTGTTCTACAGGTAGTTAACCCTCCGTGTTCTATAGGTAGTTAACCCTCCGTGTTCTATAGGTAGTTAACTACCTCTAGAACACAGTTAAGTTAACTTAACTGTGGTCTACAGCTAGTTAATCATGTTCTACAGGTAGTTAACTTAACTGTGTTCTACAGGTAGTTAACCGTGGTCTACAGGTAGTTAACAGTGTGTGTTCTACAGGTAGTTAACTTAACTGTGTTCTACAGGTAGTTAACCGTGGTCTACAGGTAGTTAACAGTGTGTGTTCTACAGGTAGTTAACTTAACCGTGGTCTACAGGTAATTAACCGTGGTCTACAGGTAGTTAACCGTGGTCTACAGGTAGTTAACCGTGGTCTACAGGTAGTTAACTTAACCGCGGTCTACAGGTAATTAACCGTGTTCTACAGGTAGTTAACCGTGGTCTACAGGTAGTTAACTTAACCGTGGTCTACAGGTAGTTAACTTAACCGTGGTCTACAGGTAGTTAACTTAACCGTGGTCTACAGGTAGTTAACTTAACTGTGTTCTACAGGTAGTTAACCGTGGTCTACAGGTAGTTAACAGTGTGTGTTCTACAGGTAGTTAACTTAACCGTGGTCTACAGGTAATTAACCGTGGTCTACAGGTAATTAACCGTGGTCTACAGGTAGTTAACTTAACCGTGGTCTACAGGTAATTAACCGTGGTCTACAGGTAATTAACCGTGGTCTACAGGTAGTTAACTTAACCGTGGTCTACAGGTAGTTAACTTAACCGTGGTCTACAGGTAATTAACCGTGGTCTACAGGTAATTAACCGTGGTCTACAGGTAATTAACCGTGGTCTACAGGTAATTAACCGTGGTCTACAGGTAATTAACTTAACCGTGGTCTACAGGTAGTTAACTTAACCGTGGTCTACAGGTAGTTAACTTAACCGTGGTCTACAGGTAATTAACCGTGGTCTACAGGTAGTTAACTTAACCGTGGTCTACAGGTAATTAACCGTTGTCTACAGGTAGTTAACTTAACAGTGGTCTACAGGTAATTAACCGTGGTCTACAGGTAATTAACCGTGGTCTACAGGTAATTAACCGTGGTCTACAGGTAGTTAACTTAACCGTGGTCTACAGGTAGTTAACTTAACCGTGGTCTACAGGTAGTTAACTTAACCGTGGTCTACAGGTAGTTAACTTAACCGTGGTCTACAGGTAATTAACCGTGGTCTACAGGTAGTTAACTTAACCGTGGTCTACAGGTAGTTAACTTAACCGTGGTCTACAGGTAATTAACCGTGGTCTACAGGTAATTAACCGTGGTCTACAGGTAATTAACCGTGGTCTACAGGTAATTAACTTAACCGTGGTCTACAGGTAGTTAACTTAACCGTGGTCTACAGGTAGTTAACTTAACCGTGGTCTACAGGTAATTAACCGTGGTCTACAGGTAATTAACCGTGGTCTACAGGTAATTAACCGTGGTCTACAGGTAATTAACCGTGGTCTACAGGTAGTTAACTTAACCGTGGTCTACAGCTAATTAACCGTGGTCTACAGGTAATTAACTTAACCGTCGTCTACAGGTAGTTAACTTAACCGTGGTCTACAGGTAGTTAACTTAACCGTGGTCTACAGGTAGTTAACCGTGGTCTACAGGTAGTTAACTTAACCGTGGTCTACAGGTAGTTAACTTAACCGTGGTCTACAGGTAATTAACCGTGGTCTACAGGTAATTAACCGTGGTCTACAGGTAGTTAACTTAACCGTGGTCTACAGGTAATTAACCGTGGTCTACAGGTAGTTAACTTAACCGTGGTCTACAGGTAGTTAACCGTGGTCTACAGGTAGTTAACTTAACCGTGGTCTACAGGTAGTTAACTTAACCGTGGTCTACAGGTAGTTAACTTAACCGTGGTCTACAGGTAATTAACCGTGGTCTACAGGTAATTAACCGTGGTCTACAGGTAGTTAACTTAACCGTGGTCTACAGGTAATTAACCGTGGTCTACAGGTAGTTAACTTAACCGTGGTCTACAGGTAATTAACCGTGGTCTACAGGTAGTTAACTTAACCGTGGTCTACAGGTAATTCACCGTGTTCTACAGGTAGTTAACTTAACCGTGGTCTACAGGTAGTTAACTTAACCGTGGTCTACAGGTAATTAACCGTGTTTTACAGGTAGTTAACTTAACCGTGGTCTACAGGTAGTTAACTTAACCGTGGTCTACAGGTAATTAACCGTGGTCTACAGGTAATTAACCGTGGTCTACAGGTAGTTAACTTAACCGTGGTCTACAGGTAATTAACAGTGGTCTACAGGTAATTAACCGTGGTCTACAGGTAGTTAACTTAACCGTGGTCTACAGGTAATTAACCGTGGTCTACAGGTAGTTAACTTAACCGTGGTCTACAGGTAATTAACCGTGGTCTACAGGTAGTTAACTTAACCGTGGTCTACAGGTAGTTAACTTAACCGTGGTCTACAGGTAATTAACCGTGTTCTACAGGTAGTTAACTTAACCGTGTTCTCAGGTATTAACAGTGTGTTCCACAGGCCATATAGCACAAATATTATATTGTATATTGGCCATATACCACAAACCCCTGAGATGCCTTATTGCTATTATAAACTGTTTACCAATGTAATTAGACCAGTAAAAATAAATGCTTTGTCATCTGTCAGCCAATCAGCATTCAGGGCTTGAACCACCCAGTTTATAATGGTAGTTAACTGTGTTGTAGAGGTAGAGAGGTGTCTCTCAATGTGTGTCATGGCATGGGGGATGGGAAAGGCAAATATCTGTTTCTCACAAAATCACTAAGGGTCTCCTCTCTTCTCCAGGAAGTTGCATGCTTTTGGCGCCAGCGTGGCAGTGTGGGTGGTGATGTTTGCGGTCATTCCCCCCATCCTTTTTTTCAAATACGGCACGGACTTACAAGATAACACCACCAACAACAAGACAAACAAAATGTCCACCAATGACTCCCACTGTTTCCAGTTCGGCAACCACCTGGAAGGACACATTGGTGTCAGGGTGCTGAACTACATCATGAGCTCTGTGATCATCATTGTGGCCTGTGTGCTGACAGCACTGCAGTGTCATGTCATGGTCCTTCTGATCAGGAAGTATGGGCGAGACTGCTTGTCTCACCAGGAGTTCTGGGCTCAGCTGAAGAGCCTGTGTTTTGCTTTGGTGCTGCTGGTGTGTTTTGTCCCCTATCACGTGTTCAGGATGTACTACCTGGGACACCTGTACCTGCAGAACACTAACGAGGTATTCCTCAGTCTCACGGCCCTCAGCTGTTTCGACATGCTTACCTTCCTACGGAGGGGACACTGCTATATGCGTAACAGAGCACGGACTGTGTGACCTCTTCTCACACAAACTCAGAGCCAAAACCTTGCTGTAAGAGTGTTTCCCTTTTAAACAGTACTTTAGCGCCATCTGCTGCTTATTCATATAGCTACACAAGATAGTCTATGTCTACTATAGACTTCATTATAATTTATTTATTATCATATTGGAATTTAAAATAACTTGTGCCAATGATGTTTCTCTCTATATGTCGATTTCAATGTTTGCTAAAAGTATTTGTAAGGGCGAGATCTGGCTACATATGGTCTAAATATTGTAATAAATAAATACATTGCTAAAATGTTACTGTTCTACTATTATTTTGTGAAACATTACCTCCTCTTCACTCTTTCCCCCGTCTCGACAGAATTGGCAATGCTGACACCACACACACACACACACACACACACACCTATATTCCTTTCCCTCTGAGTTTTATGGAGGCTAGTTACTGTTTAACGTCCCCACCCTACTTTCAGTTTGTTTAGTAAATCGATGTAATGAGAGCCTATGCCGGCGCCATCAAATGTGTCGCTCAATGAATTATAGGCCCATAGCTGTCCCTTCCAACCTTCCGTGTGTTGTTGCAGCTCCTCGCCCACGACTCTCCCATTTCGTGCGGTGACACCGTGGGACAAGTGTCGCTTCAAAGCTGGTGGCTAGTTTACAGGTGGACTCACGTTCTGTTGAATTAATGTACATAGCTGACGGACAAAAAAAGGTAAGCGGTCTCCTTTGAAAATATAAAGAATGAACATGATGTTTGTAGCCTACATCGTATACAGTGACATTATCACAGCGATAATAATTAACTTTGTTGAGTGTTCAAAAGTGAGACATCAGCTGCGTTCGTACCTTACCTTTTCGGTTCAGCTGTATTTGGGTCGTAGCGCTCCAACTAGATACATTGACTTGTCACGTGGTCCTGTGTTTGTCTAGTGGGGTGTTACCCCACCTGCACAGGATAGGACAGGACAGGTAGGCTAGATTATGGGAGTTACAGTATGAGTGAGCTAGCTCTCAGGTAGCCTAGCCTATATCCCACAGACATAAAACAGAACCTTTCCATGAATTGCCTACTAAAAGAAATATAATTCATGTAGTTCATTCTGAGGAGGATAAACCTTTCCCCAAATAGAACAACTAAAGAGGGTGGTAGTTGGGCTACGCCATAGCTTACTTTACTTGTGTGAATTGTAAAACTGTGTGAAGTGAGAACTTCCTCATACAGTTCCATAAAACATTTGTTTGCGTATGGCTGTAGTCAAGCTCATTCTCAATGCATGTAGACCTACCTACCCATCAACTGTAGAGCTAGACCATGACTTCCTTATATTAGACCAATGTTTTTAAAGGATCATTTAATCAATTCAATGCCTTTGATATGAGACCATTGGACCTCAGTGAGAAGATGAAAGGATGACACCAGCTTGAAATAGTGAAAGTGTGATATTCAAGATATTCTGTTCAAAGTAATCCAAAAGTTGGAGTGCTGCAACTTTTGCTAATATCTAAATTGGATAATTAAGTAATAATGCACGAGGGGGTGTGGTATATGGCCAATATACCACGGCTAATGGCTGTTCTTAAGCACGACGCAACATGGGGTGCCTGGATACAGCCCTTAGCCATGGTATATTGGCCATATACCACACCCCCTCATTCCTTATTGATATTATAAACTGGTTACCAACGTAATTGGAGCAGTGTGGATAAATGTTTTGTCATACCCGTGGTATATGGTCTGATATACTACGGCTGTCAGCCAATCAGCATTCAGGACTCGAACCACCCAGTTTATAATGTAGAATAATCTCCCCTGGTTGGAAGAGAGAGACGGTATGTACACAACACAGGTGTTTTCTTGTGGTAAAACAGATAAGATATCTTTGTTGTACACAGGATGGTAAAGATCACATGATAACCCATTTCACGTTCTCTACTTGAACTAAAAGGTACTTTTTAATCGGTTTCATCAGACTCACTTCTAATGACAATCTCTAAAGGAAGACCAAGATAGCTCCATATTTTTAGCATTGTGTGTGGTCTGTATACCTGTGCTATAAAGTGTTTAAAAGGTTTGAAATGTCAAACAGACAGATAGGGTTATGAGTGTTTCACACAGTGCTAGCCTGTTAGCTCTGGGCTTAATGGCCCTGCTGTAGTGTTTTAGTTACTAACACACCAACCAGACATGTGACTACAGTGTGTGTGCTCCGGGAGAAACAGGCATTGATGCTAGGCAGCAGAGACAGAGAGTGTAATATGGTTCGGCTGCTGTGTTTGAAAAGAAAGCTCTGTTTGTTGCTAATGTCATGAAGCAAACACATTTTCACTAGCATGGTCTTCATCAGGTAACCTTATGGGTGATGTTATCTACCTTTGTCTATGTCTCTCTCACACACACACACACACACACACACACACACACACACACACACACACACACACACACACACACACACACACACACACACACACACACACACACACACACACACACACACACAAAACTCCTTTCTCTCTCTCTCTCGCTGTATGTATGCACTTGGTAGTGGATTAGTGAAATAAATGTAGGATCTTAATTTGAGCCAGTTTGCAACAGCAGAAAAATTATCCTGCAGCAACAGGAAATTTGAATTAATGGACATTTTTTTGTAGGGGTTGATTATTTTTTTTGTCAGGGCAAATCAATTCTGAAATGTCAAAGTGGAATTACAAACTTTAGAAGCCGTTTTAAAAATCAAATATGCTATTTTGCATTTTCTGCTGTGCAAGAAAATTCTCAGTAATTAAATGTTGATCAAATTAAGATCCTACATTTGTATGTGCCATTAGGAGACATTTACCACAGTTAGATTAACTGCTCTTGGTATACTGTATATCCCCACACCCTCCTTCCTACCGTCATGATTATTGCCCTAATCATAAACGGAATGATGCAGGCCATTCAATTATGTTAGATTCATTATATTACCTCAATCAGATTGCATTCAATCTCTAACAGAGGTATTTAGTGCAGTGAAACTATGTGAATAGTGGGAGTAGAGGGTCAACCATGTCTTCTTTATGATCAGCAATACAAAATGATAGAGGGAAGTTGATGGGAGTCAATGGGAGTCAATGGGTGGTATCAGTGATGTTTTTTGTAGATTAGATGCTGTTGTATTGCTCTGTCTTTGATTAGATTAGGCAGGCTATGGAGGCCACAGAATACTGGCCACAAACACACACACCTAATGACATCGTCACCACCCTGTCAAACTTGCCAATATGTCTCACAAACAGAGAATATCTATCTCTACCCTATCTCTCCAACCCTGTGATAAGTGAGGGAAATAAGGACAGATAAAAGAAAGAGATAAGTAATGTGTAACTAGGTGAGATGCCTTCGTCAAGGCCCACCCACTTTCGTTGTAGGTGACCAATCAAATGGCAGGGACCATAGGTTACTTTCTGCACTCCGAAAGGTGGAAGAACTGTATGTGACAGAAGAAGAAGAAGGTGAAGAAGAAGGTTAAGAAGAAGAAGAAAGTGAAGAAGAGGAAGAAGGTTAAGAAGAAGAAGAAGAAAGTGAAGAAGAAGAAGGTTAAGAAGAAGAAGAAATAGACAGAAAGTGATAGTGAAAGAAATTGGAAGAAATAAACAGAGACAGAGAGAAAGACGGGAAGAGAAAAAGAGACAGAGGGAGAAGAGCCAGTAAAAGGAGAGAGAGACAGTGACAGAGGGAAAGAAAGCGAGGGATGAAGTATCCATCTGTGTCAGTGAGTAACTCTCTGTTGGACATGGATGTAGCCAACTACAGTGAGGGACTGGACCCAACGTACAGCACCCTGGGCTTCGATCATGCTGACGTCCTCTATGGTGGGGGAGGTGAGTGGACCCACACGCACACAAAAACACACACACACACACACACACACACACACACGCATAGTTTACATACGTAGACATGTAGTTTGTCATTCTACTTATACACTCACACTCATTACTGCACTTAAAACACAGTTGAATATTGCATTTATCCATGAATGAATAATCCATGAGTGATAGGAGGTCTGTTAGGATGTGAATCTGCAGTGTGTCATAAAGACAGGTTTATTGTGGGCCTACAGTAAGAGGAGAAGTTGTCATCTCAACACGTTGATGGATAAAAGGAAAGTTGGTCAAACATTGACTTTCTTTTCTCTGGCATTGTCAAGATGTATTCCTCCACCTTGGACGTGGTTGGTATATGCAAGAATTTTTCTGGTGTGTTTTTGTTGCTATATTTATAAGTCTTGACCTCATGGTTTTGGTCTTGACATCACATGGGGTCTGGGTCTGGGTCCCAATACGCTGGTTCTTGTTCTAAGTCTGGGTCTGTGGAGGTTGGGACTTGGTCTGGTTCTGAGTTTTGAAGGCTCTTCTCATCTCTGGAGCCATGGAGATATAGAAAAACTAGATCAACCCTAACCTTGCATGGTTTTGGAGTGAGGTTTAATATTATTGCTGTCCTTCACATGTATCCCAGATAAAAGCACCAAAGGCTTTCCTAATCAAGCCATTTCCCTATCTGTCACCATACAGATACCAGTCAGCTAGTACAGATCTGAATCCCCACTGAGTCCTTCTCTTCCTTTGTCAAGATGCCTTGATTTCACATGCACAAAGGAATGATTGATTCTCTATTTCAATTGAGGAGGTTTTCTGATGCCAGGAGGATGCGTGTGTGCGTGTGTGTGTGTGTGCGTGTGTGTGTGTGTGTGTGTGTCTTTGGATAATGTGTGTGTTCCAGACAGTATGCCAGCGGAGCCGGGCCTGTCCCAGGCAGATGTTGTGAACTCTAACTGTGCCATATGTGGAGACAAGGCTACAGGGAAACACTATGGAGCTTCCAGCTGTGATGGATGTAAAGGCTTCTTCAGACGGTCCATACGCAAGAACCACATCTACTCCTGCAGGTAGGGGAGTGTGTGTTTGTGTTTCCAGCCTATAGCTGCAGCTGCCAGAGCCTATGTCTACACTAACAGACACAATATTAACATTACACTCCTGCAGGTACAGTACACTCTTAGAAAAAGGTGCTATCTAGAACCGACAAGGGTTCTTCGGGAACCCTTTTTGGTGCCAGGTAGAACCTTTCGGGGTTCCATGACTTTCCACAGAGGGTTCTACCTGGAACCCAAAGGGTCCTACCTGAAACCAAAAAGGGTGCTCTCATGGGGACAGCCGAAAACCCCTTTTGGAACCATTTTTGTGTAGTCATATTGCAACGAACAGAACTACAAGGTAGGCCCATAGAGTTAAGATATTGACAGTAATCTGTCTTTGCGTCTCCAGGTTTAACCGTCAGTGTGTGGTGGACAAGGACAAGAGGAACCAGTGTCGGTTCTGCAGACTCCACAAGTGTTTCAGAGCTGGCATGAAGAAAGAAGGTTGGCCACATCAAACCAGAACCATCAGTATTACTGAATACCAATAGAATATGGCGCTCATCTCCATCAATGTGCAGGCTTTTGCTCCAGCACCTGCTCTGTACTCTCAAATTAAACAAATCAAGCAGTCAGTGTGAGGAAGGCATCAGGGCTGGGAGGCTGGAACAAGGGTTGCCATAAACTAAACAAGATTATTCAGAGAACACTGTGATTATGACGGATATCAGAAAAGGATTGTGTGTGTGTGTGTGTGTGTGTGTGTGTGTGTGTGTGTGTGTGTGTGTGTGTGTGTGTGTGTGTGTGTGTGTGTGTGTGTGTGTGTGTGTGTGTGTGTGTGTGTGTGTGTGTGTGTGTGTGTGTGTGTGTGTGTGTGTGTGTTTATGGGCCCTGTAACCTTGGCAGAGAGCTTTATGACACCCAATCGTGTGCCTTTCAGACATGTTGTTCAGGGCTGCTATTGGTTAACTTTTGACTTCACCTCTCTACACAGCCTGTTCTCCTGCATGGTTTGGTCTGAACTAAAAGTCAGCTATTCAAATGATTATTATGATACTGTAGCAAATTCCGGGGATAGGCAAACTGGGACTTGAATATATGTGTTTCTCAGTCCTATACCTTAGATTCTGGAAATGGTAACATGGTAATATTATACTAATAGCTCTGATCTGATGTGTTTGTGTGTGTGTGTGTGATGGTGGATGTGTGTGTGTGTGTGTGTGTGTGTGTGTGTATTTCAGCGGTTCAGAATGAGAGAGATCGTATCAGCTCCAGAAGAAACATTCAGGACAATCAGGATCTCCCACCTATCACTGTTCTGGCCCAGGCAGAGTCACTGTCTCAACAGGTAAAACGCACCCGCACCTGCACACACAAACACGTACACACACACGTACACACACATCATCATCATCCTCATCAGTGTTTCCAATCATCTGCATGACTACTCATTCTCTGTCTCCACTCTAGATCAGCGCATCCAGTCCCAGGGGTGCAGTAGATGTGTCAGAACAGAAGTCAGCTGGTGTGGGGGATGTCTGTGACTCCATGAGACAACAGCTGCTAGTGCTGGTGGAATGGGCCAAATACATCCCTGCCTTCGGTGAGCTGCCCTTGGATGACCAGGTAAGCAACCTGACTAGTCTGGGCTTAGCTGCATGACCACCTAGTTAGTAGTGACTGGAACTAAAACAGAACAGTGGTTACCAAAGTTATGCCATGACTCTTCTAAAGCCTTTTGAATGTGCTTGTGACCTTCCAGAAACACAAAGTAATGGATCTAGCTTCAGTTCGTAGCTAATGGTTTAGAGTCAAATGAGTCTTGAACTGAGATATGTTTGTAGCCTGTGTTTGGTCACTCATGTCATTGTTTCTCACCCTGTGTCTGTGTCTCTGTGTGTGTGTGTGTGTGTGTGTGTGTGTGTGTGTGTGTGTGTGTGTGTGTGTGTGTGTGTGTGTGTGTGTGTGTGTGTGCTTGTCCAGGTGAGTCTGCTCAGGGCTCATGCAGGGGAACACCTTCTACTAGGGGTCGCCAAGAGGTCAATGCCTTATAAGGACTTCCTGCTTCTTGGTAAGAACTGACCAATCACCTCTCACCTTTATGCCTCAGTAACATCCAATCAGAACCTGCTATACTGCCGTGCTAAGCTTGATTTAAAGCTGACATATCAAGGCTAACAGGTCGGTTGCCCTGTAAGACTGTTATACAACCAGATAATCATTGACTCAAGTCTTTGGAGGCCTCTGACTTAAACATGTTTTATCAGACAGAAAGACATGGAAGACACTTTTTGTGGATCGCCACCTACAGATGATTTGTAGATGGTAAAATTATAAAAATAATTGATAAGTAATGTAAATGGGGATTGTAAGTGACATGCTTCAAGTACATTCACCTACACACACACACACACACACACACACACACACACACACACACACACACACACACACACACACACACACACACACACACACACACACACACACACACACATCCCCCGCAACATGTGGAGAAACACACACTCAACCCCCCTACCCCTCTCCCAAAACACACATTTCCCTCCCCCTCCCCTCTCTCCCTCTCCAGGTAATGGGTGTGTGATCCATGGTAGCAGTGCGGAGCCGGACATCGGTCGTGTAGCTAACCGTGTTCTAGATGAGCTGGTCCTGCCCTTCCAGGACATCCAGATAGATGACCATGAGTATGCTGCTCTCAAGGCCATTGTCTTCTTTGACCCTGGTAAAGCACTTTAACAACCCCGACTCAGGCAGCCTTCCACTTTTACACGCCCATATACCACACAATAGCTTCCGTATTCAACCAAACAAAGTTGATTTGAATGGTTTTGTTAATCATTGACACTTGACTGTTCTCTGTTGCCTCTGTTTCAGCAGACGCCAAAAAGCCTGCACGTATATCATTTCATATCATATCAAAAATGGCGCCAGAGGGGATGGCTGCCGTTTTATGGGCTCCTAATCAACTGTCCTATTTTGTTAGTTTTTTTGTAACTAATTTTTTTACTAATTTATGTACATTACATTATGTACATAATGTTGCTGCTACCGTCTCTTATGACCGAAAATAACATCTGGACATCAGAACAGCAATTACTCACCTCGAACTGGACAAATATTTATTCTTTAACGAGTCCAACGCGAAGGATATTTGCGTGAAGAAAAGGTAGAGAAAAAGGGGGCGGATGTCGGGGTGCCTTCTGAGAATTCGTAGGCGAGTGAGTAAACCTCCACTACCATCCGTTCTATTGGCCAACGTGCAATCACTGGAAAACAAAATGGATGTTATGCGATCAAGACTATCCTACCAACGCAACATTGAAAACTGTAATATCTTATGTTTCACCGAGTCGTGGCTGAACAAGGACATGGATAAAATAGAGATGGCGGGATTTTCCATGCATCGGCAGGACAGAGAATTTACGTCTGGTAAGACGAGGGGCGGGGATGTGTGTCTATTTATCAATAACAGCTGGTGGGCGATGTCTAATGTCTAATATTAAAGAAGTCTCGAGGTATTGCTCGCCTGAGGTAGAGTACCTCATGATAAGCTGTCGACCACACTATCTACCTAGAGAGTTCTCATCTATATTATTCATAGCCGTCTATTTACCACCACAAACCGATGCTGGCACTAAGACCGCACTCAACCAGCTGTATAAGGCCATAAGCAAAGAAGAAAATGCTCATCCAGAAGCGGCGCTCCTAGTGGCCGGGGACTTTAATGCAGGCAAACTTAAATCAGTTTTACCTAATTTCTACCAGCATGTCACATGTGCAACCAGAGGGAAAAAAACTCTACACCACCTTTACTCCACACACAGAGACGCATAGAAAGCTCTCTCTCGCCCTCCATTTGGCACATCTGACAATAATTATATCATCCTGATTCCTGCTTACAAGCAAAAACTAAAGCAGGAAGTAACAGTGACTCTCTCAATAAGGAAGTGGTCAGATGACGTGGATACTATGCTACAGAACTGTTTCGCCAGCACAGACTGGAATATGTTCCCGGGATTCATCCAATGGCATTGAAGAGTATACCACCTCAGTCATCGGCTTCATCAATAACTGCATCATTGACGTCATCCTCACAGTGACCGTACGTACATATCCCAACCAGAAGCCATGGATTACAGGCAACATCCGCATTGAGCTAAAGGCTAGAGTAGCCGCTTTCAAGGAGCGGGACACTAATCCGCACGCTTCTAAGAAATCCTGCTATGCCCTCAGACAAACCATCAAACAGGCAAAGTGTCAATAGAGGATTAAGATAGAATCCTACAACACCAGCTCTGACGCTCGTCGGATGTGGCAGGGCATGAAAACTATTATGGACTACAAAGGGAAACACATCAACAGCATCATCCCGGATACCTTAGACCCACTCCAATTCGCATTCCGCCCCAACAGATCCACAGACGACGCAATCGCAATTGCACTCCACACTGCCCTTTCCCACCTGGACAAAAGGAACACCTATGTGAGAATGCTGTTCATTGACTAAAGCTTAGCGTTAGTGCCTACAAAGCTCATCACTAAGCTAAGGACCCTGGGACTAAACACCTCCCTCTGCAACTGGATCCTGGACTTCCTGACGGGCCGCCCCCAGGTGGTAAGGGTAGGCAACAACACGTCTGCCATGCTGAACCTCAACACCGTGGCCCCTTGGGGGGGGGGGGGGGGGGGTTAGTCCGCTCCTGTACACCCTGTTCACCCACAACTGCGTGGCCAACCACGACTCCAACACCATCATTAAGTTTGCTGACGACACAACAGTGGTAGGCCTGATTACCAACAACGATGAGACAGCCTATAGGGAGGAGGTCAGAGACCTGACAGTGTGGTGCCAGGACAACAACCTCTCCCTCAATGTGAACAAGACAAAGGAGCTGATTGTGGACTACAGGAAAAGGTTGGGCCGAACAGGCCCCCATTCTCACCGACGGGGCTGTAGCGAAGCAGGTTGAGAGCTTCAAAGTTCCTTGGTGTCCACATCACCAATGAACTAACATGGTCCAAACATACCAAGACGGTCGTAAAGAGGGCACGACAACACCTTTTCCCCCTCAGGAGACTAAAAAGATTTGACATGGGTCACCAGATCCTCGAAAAGTTCTACAACTGCACCATTGAGAGCATCCTGACCAGTTGCATCACCGCCTGGTACGGCAACTGCTCGGAATCTGACCGTAAGGTGCTACAGAGAGTAGTGTGTACGGCCCAGTACATCACTGGGGCCAAGCTTCCTGCCATCCAGGACCTACAGTTGAAGTCGGAAGTTTACATACACCATAGCCAAATACATTTAAACTCAGTTTTTCCACAATTTCTGACATTTAATCCTAGTAAAAGTTCCCTGTCTTAGGTCAGTTAGGATCACCACTTTATTTTAAGAAAGTGAAATGTCAGAATAATAGTAGAGAGAATGATTTATTTCAGCTTTTATTTCTTTCATCACATTCCCAGTGGGTCAGAAGTTTACATACACTCAATTAGTATTTGGTAGCATTGCCTTTAAATGGTTTAACTTGGGTCAAATGTTTCGGGTAGCCTTCCACAAGCTTCCCACAATAAGTTAGGTGAATTTTGGCCCATTCCTCCTGACAGAGCTGGTGTAACTAAGTCAGGTTTGTAGGCCTCCTTGGTCGCACAAGCTTTTTCAGTTCTGCCCACACATTTTCTACAGGATTGAGGTCAGGGCGTTGTGATGGCCACTCCAATATCTTGACTTTGTTGTCCTTAAGCCATTTTGCCACATCTTTGGAAGTATGCTTGGGGTCATTGTCCATTTGGAAGACCCATTTGCGACCAAGCTTTAACTTCCTGACTGATGTCTTGAGATGTTGCTTCAATATATCCATATAATTTTCCTTTCTTATGATGCCATCTATTTTGTGAAGTGCACCAGTGCCTCTGGCAGCAAAGCACCCCCACAACATGATGCTGCGACCCCTGTGCTTCACGGTTGGGATGGTGTTCTTCGGCTTGCAAGCCTCCTCCTTTTTCCTCCAAACACAGTTCTATTTTTTTTCATCAGACCAGAGGACATTTCTCTAAAAAGTAAGATCTTTGTCCACATGTGCAGATGCAAACCGTAGTCTGGCTTTTTTATGGCGGTTTTGGAGCAGTGGCTTCTTCCTTGCTGAGCGGCCTTTCAGGTTACGTCG
>NC_092093.1:68129739-68147239 GCF_045679555.1 Salvelinus alpinus
ATATACAGTGGGGAGAACAAGTATTTGATACACTGCCGATTTTGCAGGTTTTCCTACTTACAAAGCATGTAGAGGTCTGTAATTTTTATCATAGGTACACTTCAACTATGAGAGACGGAATCTAAAACAAAAATCCAGAAAATCACATTGTATGATTTTTAAGTAATTAATTTGCATTTTATTGCATGACATAAGTATTTGATACATCAGAAAAGCAGAACTTAATATTTGGTACAGAAACCTTTGTTTGCAATTACAGAGATCATACGTTTCCTGTAGTTCTTGACTAGGTTTGCACACACTGCAGCAGGGATTTTGGCCCACTCCTCCCTACAGATCTTCTCCAGATCCTTCAGGTTTCGGGGCTGTCGCTGGGCAATACGGACTTTCAGCTCCCTCCAAAGATTTTCTATTGGGTTCAGGTCTGGAGACTGGCTAGGCCACTCCAGGACCTTGAGATGCTTCTTACGGAGCCACTCCTTAGTTGCCATGGCTGTGTGCTTCGTGTCGTTGTCATGCTGGAAGACCCAGCCACGACCCATCTTCAATGCTCTTACTGAGGGAAGGAGGTTGTTGGCCAAGATCTCGCGATACATGGCCCCATCCATCCTCCCCTCAATACGGTGCAGTCGTCCTGTCCCCTTTGCAGAAAAGCATCCCCAAAGAATGATGTTTCCACCTCCATGCTTCACGGTTGGGATGGTGTTCTTGGGGTTGTACTCATACTTCTTCTTCCTCCAAACACGGCGAGTGGAGTTAGACCAAAAAGCTCTATTTTTGTCTCATCAGACCACATGACCTTCTCCCATTCCTCCTCTGGATCATCCAGATGGTCATTGGCAAACTTCAGACGGGCCTGGACATGCACTGGCTTAAGCAGGGGGACCTTGCGTGCGCTGCAGGATTTTAATCCATGACGGCGTAGTGTGTTACTAATGGTTTTCTTTGAGACTGTGGTCCCAGCTCTCTTCAGGTCATTGACCAGGTCCTGCCGTGTAGTTCTGGGCTGATCCCTCACTTTCCTCATGATCATTGATGCCCCACGAGGTGAAATCTTGCATGGAGCCCCAGACCGAGGGTGATTGACCGTCATCTTGAACTTCTTCCATTTTCTAATAATTGCGCCAACAGTTGTTTCCTTCTCACCAAGCTGCTTGCCTATTGTCCTGTAGCCCATCCCAGCCTTGTGCAGGTCTACAATTTTATCCCTGATGTCCTTACACAGCTCTCTGGTCTTGGCCATTGTGGAGAGGTTGGAATCTGTTTGATTGAGTGTGTGGACAGGTGTCTTTTATACAGGTAACGAGTTCAAACAGGTGCAGTTAATACAGGTAATGAGTGGAGAACAGGAGGGCTTCTTAAAGAAAAACTAACAGGTCTGTGAGAGCCGGAATTCTTACTGGTTGGTAGGTGATCAAATACTTATGTCATGCAATAAAATGCAAATTAATTATTTAAAAATCATACAGTGTGATTTTCTGGATTTTTGTTTTAGATTCCGTCTCTCACAGTTGAAGTGTACCTATGATAAAAATGACAGACCTCTACATGCTTTGTAAGTAGGAAAACCTGCAAAATCGGCAGTGTATCAAATACTTGTTCTCCCCACTGTAGGACTCGTTTTACTGTGGATATACAGTGGGGCAAAAAAGTATTTAGTCAGCCACCAATTGTGCAAGTTCTCCCACTTAAAAAGATAAGAGAGGCCAGTAATTTTCATCATAGGTACACTTCAACTATGACAGACAATAAGTATTTGGTAATCTACAAACAAGCAAGATTTCTGGCTCTCAAGACCTGTAACTTCTTCTTTAAGAGGCTCCTCTGTCCTCCACTCGTTACCTGTATTAATGGCACCTGTTTGAACTTGTTATCAGTATAAAAGACACCTGTCCACAACCTCAAACAGTCACACTCCAAACTCCACTATGGCAAAGACCAAAGAGCTGTCAAAGGACACCAGAAACAAAATTGTAGACCTGCACCAGGCTGGGAAGACTGAATCTGCAATAGGTAAGCAGCTTGGTTTGAAGAAATCAACTGTGGGAGCAATTATTAGGAAATGGAAGACATACAAGACCACTGATAATCTCCCTCGATCTGGGGCTCCACGCAAGATCTCACCCCGTGGGGTCAAAATGATCACAAGAACGGTGAGCAAAAATCCCAGAACCACACGGGGGGACCTAGTGAATGACCTGCAGAGAGCTGGGACCAAAGTAACAAAGCCTACCATCAGTAACACACTACGCCGCCAGGGACTCAAATCCTGCAGTGCCAGACGTGTCCCCCTGCTTAAGCCAGTACATGTCCAGGCCCGTCTGAAGTTTGCTAGAGAGCATTTGGATGATCCAGAAGAAGATTGGGAGAATGTCATATGGTCAGATGAAACCAAAATAGAACTTTTTGGTAAAAACTCAACTCGTCGTGTTTGGAGGACAAAGAATGCTGAGTTGCATCCAAAGAACACCATACCTACTGTGAAGCATGGGGGTGGAAACATCATGCTTTGGGGCTGTTTTTCTGCAAAGGGACCAGGACGACTGATCCGTGTAAAAGACAGAATGAATGGTGCCATGTATCGTGAGATTTTGAGTGAAAACCTCCTTCCATCAGCAAGGGCATTGAAGATGAAACGTGGCTGGGTCTTTCAGCATGACAATGATCCCAAACACACCGCCCGGGCAACGAATGAGTGGCTTCGTAAGAAGCATTTCAAGGTCCTGGAGTGGCCTATCCAGTCTCCAGATCTCAACCCCATAGAAAATCTTTGGAGGGAGTTGAAAGTCCGTGTTGCCTAGCAACAGCCCTAAAACATCACTGCTCTAGAGGAGATCTGCATGGAGGAATGGGCCAAAATACCAGCAACAGTGTGTGAAAACCTTGTGAAGACTTACAGAAAACGTTTGACCTCTGTAATTGCCAACAAAGGGTATATAACAAAGTATTGAGATAAACTTTTGTTATTGACCAAATACTTATTTTCCACCATAATTTGCAAATAAATTCATAAAAAATCCTACAATGTGATTTTCTGGATTTTTTTTTCTAATTTTGTCTGTCATAGTTGATGTGTACCTATGATGAAAATTACAGGCCTCTCTCATCTTTTTAAGTGGGAGAACTTGCACAATTGGTGGCTGACTAAATACTTTTTTGCCCCACTGTAGATACTTTTGTACCGGTTTCCTCCAGCATCTTCACAATGTCCTTTGCTGTTGTTCTGGGATTGATTTGCACTTATTGCACCAAAGTACACTCTAGGAGACAGAACGTGTCTCCTTCCTGTGCGGTGTGACGGCTGCGTGGTCCCATGGTGTTTATACTTGCGTACTATTGTTTGTACAGATGAACGTGGTACCTTCAGGCGTTTGGAAATTGCTCCCAATGATGAATCAGACTTGTGGAGATCTACAATTTTTTCTGAGGTCTTGGCTGACTTGATTTTCCCATGAAGTCAAGCAAAGAGGCACTGAGTTTGAAGGTAGGCCTTGAAATACATCCACAGGTACACCTCCAATTGACTCAAATTATGTCAATTAACCTATCAGAAGCTTCTAAAGCCATGACATAATCTGGAATTTTCCAAGCTGTTTAAAGTTACAGTCAACTTAGTGTATGTAAACTTCTAACCCACTGGAATTGTTATACAGTCAATTAAAAGTGAAATAATCTGTCTGCAAATAATTGTTGGAAAAAATTACTTGTGTCATGCACAAAGTAGATGTCCTAACCGACTTGCCAAAACTATAGTTTGAGTGGTTGAAAAACTACTTTTAATGACTCCAACCTAAGTGTATGTAAACTTCCGACTTCAACTGTATATACTAGGCGGTGTCAGAGGAAAGCCCCAAAAATTGTCAAAGACTCCAGTCACCCAAGTCATAGACTGTTCTCTCTGCTACCGCATGGCAAGCAGTACCGGAGCGCCAAGTCTAGGGCCAAAAGGCTCCTTAACAGCTTCTACCCCCAAGCCATACTACTGCTGAATAATTAATCAAATGACCACCCAGACTATTTACATTGACACCCCCCCATTTGTTTTTAAACTGCTGCTACTTGCTGTTTATTATCTATGCATAGTCACTTTACCCCTACCTACATGTACAAATTACCTCGACTAACCTGTACCCCGCACATTGACTCGTTACCGGTACCCCCTGTATACAGCCTCGTTATTGTTATTTTATTCTGTTTCTTTTTTACTTCAGGTTATTTGGTAAACATTTTCTTAACTCTTTCTTGAACTGCACTGTTGGTTAAGGGTTTGTAAGTAAGCATTTCACGGTAAGGTCTACACTTGTATTCGGTGCATGTGACAAATAAAGTTTGATTTGATTTGATTCACATATCCTTTCTCTCCCTCCATCATCATTCCATCCCTCCTTCTCTCCAGATGCCAAGTCTCTGCGTGATCCGTCTAAGATCAAGGCGATGCGTCTGCAGGTCCAGATGAGTCTAGAGGACTATATTAACGACCGTCAGTATGACTCTAGAGGGAGGTTTGGAGAGCTGCTGCTACTGCTGCCTACTCTACAGTCCATCACCTGGCAGATGATAGAACAACTGCAGTTTGTTAAACTCTGTGGCCTGGCCAAGATAGACAACCTACTGCAGGAGATGCTGCTGGGAGGTGAGTATGTATGATAACATACAGGGTTAGGTAGGTTACTTTCTAAATGTAATCCATCACAGTTACTAGTTACCTGTCCAGATTTGTAATCGGTAATGTAACTTTTGGATTACCCAAACTCGGAAATGTAATCTGATTACATTCCGTTACTTTTAGATTACTTTCCCCTTAAGAGGCATTAGAAGAAGACAAAATGTATGTTACCAATTGAACAACATCTATTGCAGGATAAATCAATGTTAAAGTTTACATAGCTGGCCATATATGGATGTTCAATTTTACTTTATTTATTTTATTTTACGTTTATTTAACTAGGCAAGTCAGTGAAGAAGAATTCTTATTTACAACGATGGCCTACCAAAAGGCAAAAGACCTGCGGGGACGGGGGCTGGGATTAAATATATATATATATTTTTTAAATAACATATAAATACAGGACAAAACACACATCCCGACAAGAGAGACAACACAACACTACATAAAGAGAGACCTACGACAACAACATCGCATGGCAGCAACACATGACAACACAGCACGGTAGCAACACAACATGACAACAACATGGTAGCAGCACAAAACATGGTACAAACATTATTGGGCACAGACAACAGCACAAAGGGCAAGAAGGTAGAGACAACAATACATCACACAAAGCAGCCACAACTGTCAGTAAGAGTGTCCATGATTGAGTCTTTACATGAAGAGATTGAGATAAAACTGTCCAGTTTGAGTGTTTGCTGCAGCTCGTTCCAGTCGCTAGCTACAGCGAACTGAAAAGAGGAGCGACCCAGGGATGTGTGTGCTTTGGGGACCTGTGACTGGCAGAACGGGTGAACGTGACTGGCAGAACGGGTGTTGTATGTGGAGGATGAGGGATCCAGTAGATACCTCAGAGAGGGGGGAGTGAGGCCTTAGAGGGTTTTATAAATAAGCATCAACCAGTGGGCCTTGCGACGGGTATACAGAGATGACCAGTTACAGAGGAGTATAGAGTGCAGTGATGTGTCCTATAGGGAACATTGGTGACAAATCTGATGGCCGAATGGTAAAGAACATCCAACTGTTCGAGAGCACCCTTACCTGCTGATCTCTAAATGATGTCTCCGTAATCTAGCATGGGTAGGATGGTCATCTGAATCAGGGTTAGTTTGGCAGCTGTGGTGAAAGAGGAGCGATTACGTTAGAGGAAACCCTGTTTAGATTTAACTTTAGCCTGCAGCTTTGATATTTGCTGAGAGAAGGACAGTGTACTGTCTAGCCATACTCCCAAGTACTTGCATGAGGTGACTACCTCAAGCTCTAAACCCACAGAGGTAGTAATCACACCTGTGGGGAGAGGGGCATTCTTCTTACCAAACCACATAACCTTTGTTTTGGAGGTGTTCAGAACAAGGTTAAGGTAGAGAAAGCTTGTTGGATACTAAGAAAGCTTTGTTGTAGAGCATGTCACACAAAATCCGGGGAGGGGCCAGCTGAGTATAAGACTGTATCATCTGCATATAAATGTATGAGAGAGCTTCCTACTGCCTGAGCTATGGGGTCTAGGATTGGGCCTTGGGGTACTCCCTTGGTGACAGGCAGTGGCTGAGACAGCAGATTTTCTGACTTTATACATTGCACTCTTTGAGAGAGGTAGTTGAGGGGGGGTGTACCTGTACAAGACAGAGGGAGATAGGCCAGGGCAGACGGTGTACAAATCGACAGGTGGAATCCAAGAAGCAGTACAGCAGGCAATGGGAGTAGGTGTCCCACCCACTTGGGAGAAGCTTATATTTCTGGAGGCAGATTTCTTGTAGAAAATGCCTGTGGATGGTCTTTGAACAGCATGAGGGGGCTTCAAGGCCTCTGGACTCTGGATCTGGGTGGGGTAGCCTGCCATTTGTTGGGCTCAAAGGCTTCGACACTTCTCGCTTCACACGTCAGTGCTAATTGAAGTGTATCTCTTTGTCCTAGCAAAGCTTGGTAGCCTGAGCATTCAGTCCTTATTAAGTAAAATATATCATTGTAATGTATTTTTCTTCTTGACTTTTGAAAGTAAAAAAAACTGCTTCAGACTAAGTATTACTCACTCAGCTCCAGGTTGGATGGGGTTTTCAGGTCTCTGCTTGTTTGCCAGAGTATTTGATATATAGTTTGGGAATAATAATCCTTGAATGTAGGAAGCCTTCCATGTAATTCCATCCAAAATCAGGTTGTAGGTTTGGAGTTTTGATTTAGAGTGAGGGTTATGTTGTTTAGGGTAGCATCCTGTATATGTCCTGGTGACATAGTGAGGGTTATGTTGTTTAGGGTAGCATCCTATATGTCTTGGTGACATAATGAAGGTTATGTTTTCTAGGGTAGCATCCTGTATATGTCCCTGCCAAAAAGTTTGTCTAACTCTAAATCTATCTATTTTTATTTTTATTTTTAAGCTCATCTGCTCTCTCACATGTTATCTGAGTTGGTTATGTAGGCTTCTTTTAGCCCATCGCTTTCTACTACATTTCTTTATTATCATTTTATTCTTATTTTACTAAGCAAGTCAGTTAAGAACAAATTCTTATTTACAATGACGGCCTAGGAACAGGGGCAGAACAACAGAATTTTACCTTGTCATCTCGGGGATTCGATCTAGCAACCTTTCGATTACTGGCCCAACACTGTAACCACTAGGTTACCTGCCGAACTACATATAATAATAATCCGATCAGAATTCCAGTCATTCCAATAAATGTTGTACCCCTTGATCTTCAAGAATAGGACTTGTAGATATGGAAGTATAGACTAGCCAAAAATATTTTATTTATTTATCAGCATGAATTAGATTGAGCAATAAAAGCCCCACTTTTATTCCATAGGCTGGGATCCACGCTATGAAGCTGTTACAAGAGCGCATTATTAACTGGCTGCACACTGGTTTCAAAAACAATGATTGATAGGCCGTTTAAACTTCTTGAATTTAACCATTATTGGGTTCAAATACACATTTAGATTTGTGAACAGCCATCCACAACAACCACAAGGCGCAAATAGCTAAATGAGAGAGCAGCAGTGTGATTCATATCAATACGCTATGTAGATATCAATAATAAGTCATATCCGTATCGCCGTAGACTACCCCAATGCTGTCATCCTTACCTCCAAGTGTTTTTCAAGTTGGATAATCTTTGGATGCTGACAGCAGTCGTACCATTGGAAGACATAGCTTGGACTGTATCACATTTGGTGTATCATCATAGTGGTCTCTGACTTGTGGTCAGACACGCTTAGGTGGAACAAACTAATCATCTAGTTTTTCAAATGTATCTGTAATCCGATTACAATATTTTTGCTGGTAACGTAACGGATTACAGTTACTGTTTTTTGTAATCCCTTACATGTAATTCGTTACTCCCCAACCCTGATAACATAACATCAATAATATTGATAAGCAATATAGATATTATGATGCTACTTGGAGGTGGGTAGTAGAGTGTACATTAATGGTGGACACAAGCAAATATATTTTCCTGTGTCCTGATTGGCTGGTTTGTCTGTTTATCTCCAGGTCTGGCGGCAGAGCCCGCCCACCTGCACCACCCAGGCCACACCCAGTTAGCCCAGGACCCTCTGACTGGACACACACTGGTCATCAGCACTATGCCTGCTACACACACTACTCAGATAGGTAAAATACACACCTACACACACTGGTCATCAGCACTATGCCTGCTACACACACTACTCAGATAGGTAAAATACACACCTACACACACTGGTCATCAGCACTATGCCTGCTACACACACTACTCAGATAGGTAAAATAAACACCTACACACACTGGTCATCAGCACTATGCCTGCTACACACACTACTCAGATAGGTAAAATACACACCTACACACACTGGTCATCAGCACTATGCCTGCTACACACACTACTCAGATAGGTAAAATACACACCTACACACACTGGTCATCAGCACTATGCCTGCTACACACACTACTCAGATAGGTAAAATACACACCTACACACACTGGTCATCAGCACTATGCCTGCTACACACACTACTCAGATAGGTAAAATACACACCTACACACACTGGTCATCAGCACTATGCCTGCTACACACACTACTCAGATAGGTAAAATACACACCTACACACACAAGCATGCACACAGTTGTTTCTCCGGTAGGTAAGATTCATGAGCATTCACAGGCAAGCATTCATTATATTCCACCATGAGTGCTCCATATTACTCTTTCTGCCCCTCTGGTGTGAGGCTCATCTCTATCCCTCTCTCTCTCTCTCTATCCCTCTCTCTCTCTCTCTGCACCGTCTCCAGACACTCCTATCCCGTCTCCGCCTCAGGTTGCAGAGAAGTCCTCTCCTAGCCCCTCCCTCCTCCTGGCTCCACCCCTCCCACACAGACATACCGCCGAATCCCCACTCTGAGTGTACAGCACCCGGCCCCACCACCGAATAACCAAACAAACAAAACATACTGTTTGTCCACCATGAATGCAGCCAAAAAAATAGCAGAAAGCCTTTTCTATGGTCCAAATCGAATTTGAGATCTACACCTGTAACTTGTAAATGAAAAAACTTGAATTTGGATCTCAAGTTTGCATTCTGCCCTATGTTTGTAAATGTGTAAAATGTTCAATGTTTCCTCCCCTATTCAGTGCCATAGGTTTTCACTCCAGTTCGGTAGTCTTGAAGTTGAATAATCTGTGTAAATTGTAGCATCTTTATAAATCATTAGATTATTCCTAAACTCAGAGCCTCTCTTATTGTGGTGTAATTGTGAGTGTATTTGAGCTTTCTGTAGGCTCATCGTTGAATATGGAGCAAGAGATTTGCTAATCAGCATGTACTTTATGTACAGTATGTGTAACTCAAAGTGCACTTATTAGTAGTGGACTGTGTCTGGAACACATAATTGTCTGTTAATATTAATGTTCACGTGTTGCTATGTTGCTTGTGGTGTGGTGCTTTACAAATACACAAACTGGAGTATACTGTATTTGTCAAAAATATAATTAACCGTACATTTAGTTCCTAATCAACTTTTCAGTGTCTTTCAGTCTTTTGAGATTACTGTTATAATATGAAATTATATAAAAAAAATCAAATTTGGTGTAAATTCAATTGTTTGTATGTCAGAACTATTATATTGACCTTCTAAACTGTCAAATAGTGTATACAAATTAGACAATGTAAGCTATATTTTGTAACTGTATATTCTGATAAAAACAGAACACTATTTTCAATGAATTGTAACCTAAGCTATACGCTGCATTTTCTACGCTCTTACATGAACATGGACAAGTTATGATAAAATGCACACACGGCTTGATCCATTGTGCCACAACGGGGAAAATAAGGGGAAAGGGCGCCCCCATATGGTTTAAATAGAAATAACAATTCAGAATAACAATTACATTTATTCGCCAAGAGCATTTATACCACAGGAGGCAGCTGAGGGGAGGACGGCTCATAATAATGTCCGGAACGGAACAAATGGAAGACATGTGTTTGATGTATTTGATACCATTCCACCAATTCCGCTCCAGACATTACCACGAGCCTGTCCTCCCCAATTAAGGTGCCACCAACCTCCTGTGATTTACACATATTCAGAATGTTACTTGACGATATGGTGCTGCTAGTGATAGACAACATTTAGAGACAGAATACAGAGGAATTCACACAGTTTACATACATTATATACAAAATAGATAAAGTGAACATAGAACTGTAAGAGTATGAGTGAATTTATAGTATATTTTTACATATGCTCCATAGCCTTTCACCTGACTGCTCCTATCACTGTTCTGTGGTGTGCATCCATGGCTGTATTGGTCTGGGTTATGAGGTGTGTGTTTATGGCTGTATTGGTCTGGGTTATGAGGTGTGTGTTTATGGCTGTATTGGTCTGGGTTATGAGGTGTGTGTTTTACTGGCTGTATTGGTCTGGGTTATGAGGTGTGCATCCATGGCAGTATTGGTCTGGGTTATGAGGTGTGCATCCATGGCAGTATTGGTCTGGGTTATGAGGTGTGCATCCATGGCTGTATAGGTCTGGGTTATGAGGTGTGTGTTTATGGCTGTATTGGTCTGGGTTATGAGGTGTGTGTTTATGGCTGTATTGGTCTGGGTTATGAGGTGTGCATCCATGGCTGTATTGGTCTGGGTTATGAGGTGTGTGTTTATGGCTGTATTGGTCTGGGATATGAGGTGTGTGTTTATGGCTGTATTGGTCTGGGTTATGAGGTGTGTGTTTATGGCTCTATTGGTCTGGGTTATGAGGTGTGTGTTTATGGCTGTATTGGTCTGGGTTATGAGGTGTGTGTTTATGGCTGTATTGGTCTGGGTTATGAGGTGTGCATCCATGGCTGTATTGGTCTGGGATATGAGGTGTGTGTTTATGGCTGTATTGGTCTGGGTTATGAGGTGTGTGTTTATGGCTGTATTGGTCTGGGTTATGAGGTGTGTGTTTATGGCTGTATTGGTCTGGGTTATGAGGTGTGTGTTTATGGCTGTATTGGTCTGGGATATGAGGTGTGCATCCATGGCTGTATTGGTCTGGAATATGAGGTGTGTGTTTATGGCTGTATTGGTCTGGGATATGAGGTGTGTGTTTATGGCTGTATTGGTCTGGGTTATGAGGTGTGCATCCATGGCTGTATTGGTCTGGGATATGAGGTGTGTGTTTATGGCTGTATTGGTCTGGGATATGAGGTGTGCATCCATGGCTGTATTGGTCTGGGATATGAGGTGTGTGTTTATGGCTGTATTGGTCTGGGTTATGAGGTGTGTGTTTATGGCTGTATTGGTCTGGGTTATGAGGTGTGTGTTTATGGCTGTATTGGTCTGGGATATGATGTGTGTGTTTATGGCTGTATTGGTCTGGGTTATGATGTGTGCATCCATGGCTGTATTGGTCTGGGATATGAGGTGTGTGTTTATGGCTGTATTGGTCTGGGTTATGATGTGTGCATCCATGGCTGTATTGGTCTGGGATATGAGGTGTGTGTTTATGGCTGTATTGGTCTGGGATATGAGGTGTGCATCCATGGCTGTATTGGTCTGGGTTATGAGGTGTGTGTTTATGGCTGTATTGGTCTGGGATATGAGGTGTGTGTTTATGGCTGTATTGGTCTGGGATATGATGTGTGTGTTTATGGCTGTATTGGTCTGGGTTATGATGTGTGCATCCATGGCTGTATTGGTCTGGGATATGAGGTGTGTGTTTATGGCTGTATTGGTCTGGGTTATGAGGTGTGCATCCATGGCTGTATTGGTCTGGGATATGAGGTGTGTGTTTATGGCTGTATTGGTCTGGGATATGAGGTGTGTGTTTATGGCTGTATTGGTCTGGGTTATGAGGTGTGCATCCATGGCTGTATAGGTCTGGGATATGAGGTGTGTGTTTATGGCTGAATTGGTCTGGGTTATGAGGTGTGTGTTTATGGCTGTATTGGTCTGGGATATGAGGTGTGTGTTTATGGCTCTATTGGTCTGGGATATGAGGTGTGCATCCATGGCTGTATAGGTCTGGGTTATGAGGTGTGTGTTTATGGCTGTATTGGTCTGGGTTATGAGGTGTGTGTTTATGGCTGTATTGGTCTGGGATATGAGGTGTGTGTTTATGGCTGTATTGGTCTGGGTTATGAGGTGTGTGTTTATGGCTGTATTGGTCTGGGTTATGAGGTGTGTGTTTATGGCTGTATTGGTCTGGGATATGAGGTGTGTGTTTATGGCTGTATTGGTCTGGGATATGAGGTGTGCATCCATGGCTGTATTGGTCTGGGTTATGAGGTGTGTGTTTATGGCTGTATTGGTCTGGGTTATGAGGTGTGTGTTTATGGCTGTATTGGTCTGGGATATTAGGTGTGTGTTTATGGCTGTATTGGTCTGGGATATGAGGTGTGTGTTTATGGCTGTATTGGTCTGGGATATGAGGTGTGTGTTTATGGCTGTATTGGTCTGGGATATTAGGTGTGTGTTTATGGCTGTATTGGTCTGGGTTATGATGTGTACATCCATGGCTGTATTGGTCTGGGTTATGAGGTGTGCATCCATGGCTGTATTGGTCTGGGATATGAGGTGTGTGTTTATGGCTGTATTGGTCTGGGATATGATGTGTACATCCATGGCTGTATTGGTCTGGGTTATGAGGTGTGCATCCATGGCTGTATTGGTCTGGGATATGAGGTGTGTGTTTATGGCTGTATTGGTCTGGGTTATGAGGTGTGTGTTTATGGCTGTATTGGTCTGGGTTATGAGGTGTGTGTTTATGGCTGTATTGGTCTGGGATATTAGGTGTGTGTTTATGGCTGTATTGGTCTGGGATATGAGGTGTGTGTTTATGGCTGTATTGGTCTGGGATATGAGGTGTGTGTTTATGGCTGTATTGGTCTGGGATATTAGGTGTGTGTTTATGGCTGTATTGGTCTGGGTTATGAGGTGTGTTTATGGCTGTATTGGTCTGGGTTATGAGGTGTGTGTTTATGGCTGTATTGGTCTGGGTTATGAGGTGTGCATCCATGGCTGTATTGGTCTGGGATATGAGGTGTGTGTTTATGGCTGTATTGGTCTGGGTTATGAGGTGTGCATCCATGGCTGTATTGGTCTGGGTTATGAGGTGTGCGTTTATGGCTGTATTGGTCTGGGATATGAGGTGTGTGTTTATGGCTGTATTGGTCTGGGTTATGAGGTGTGTGTTTATGGCTGTATTGGTCTGGGATATGAGGTGTGTGTTTATGGCTCTATTGGTCTGGGTTATGAGGTGTGTGTTTATGGCTGTATTGGTCTGGGTTATGAGGTGTGTGTTTATGGCTGTATTGGTCTGGGTTATGAGGTGTGTGTTTATGGCTGTATTGGTCTGGGTTATGAGGTGTGCATCCATGGCTGTATTGGTCTGGGTTATGAGGTGTGTGTTTATGGCTGTATTGGTCTTGGATATGAGGTGTGTGTTTATGGCTGTATTGGTCTGGGATATTAGGTGTGCATCCATGGCTGTATTGGTCTGGGTTATGAGGTGTGTGTTTATGGCTGTATTGGTCTGGGATATGAGGTGTGTGTTTATGGCTCTATTGGTCTGGGTTATGAGGTGTGCATCCATGGCTGTATTGGTCTGGGATATGAGGTGTGTGTTTATGGCTGTATTGGTCTGGGTTATGAGGTGTGTGTTTATGGCTGTATTGGTCTTGGATATGAGGTGTGTGTTTATGGCTGTATTGGTCTGGGATATGATGTGTACATCCATGGCTGTATTGGTCTGGGTTATGAGGTGTGCATCCATGGCTGTATTGGTCTGGGATATGAGGTGTGTGTTTATGGCTGTATTGGTCTGGGTTATGAGGTGTGTGTTTATGGCTGTATTGGTCTGGGTTATGAGGTGTGTGTTTATGGCTGTATTGGTCTGGGATATTAGGTGTGTGTTTATGGCTGTATTGGTCTGGGATATGAGGTGTGTGTTTATGGCTGTATTGGTCTGGGATATGAGGTGTGTGTTTATGGCTGTATTGGTCTGGGATATTAGGTGTGTGTTTATGGCTGTATTGGTCTGGGTTATGAGGTGTGTGTTTATGGCTGTATTGGTCTGGGTTATGAGGTGTGTGTTTATGGCTGTATTGGTCTGGGTTATGAGGTGTGCATCCATGGCTGTATTGGTCTGGGATATGAGGTGTGTGTTTATGGCTGTATTGGTCTGGGTTATGAGGTGTGCATCCATGGCTGTATTGGTCTGGGTTATGAGGTGTGCGTTTATGGCTGTATTGGTCTGGGATATGAGGTGTGTGTTTATGGCTGTATTGGTCTGGGTTATGAGGTGTGTGTTTATGGCTGTATTGGTCTGGGATATGAGGTGTGTGTTTATGGCTCTATTGGTCTGGGTTATGAGGTGTGTGTTTATGGCTGTATTGGTCTGGGTTATGAGGTGTGTGTTTATGGCTGTATTGGTCTGGGTTATGAGGTGTGTGTTTATGGCTGTATTGGTCTGGGTTATGAGGTGTGCATCCATGGCTGTATTGGTCTGGGTTATGAGGTGTGTGTTTATGGCTGTATTGGTCTTGGATATGAGGTGTGTGTTTATGGCTGTATTGGTCTGGGATATTAGGTGTGCATCCATGGCTGTATTGGTCTGGGTTATGAGGTGTGTGTTTATGGCTGTATTGGTCTGGGATATGAGGTGTGTGTTTATGGCTCTATTGGTCTGGGTTATGAGGTGTGCATCCATGGCTGTATTGGTCTGGGATATGAGGTGTGTGTTTATGGCTGTATTGGTCTGGGTTATGAGGTGTGTGTTTATGGCTGTATTGGTCTTGGATATGAGGTGTGTGTTTATGGCTGTATTGGTCTGGGTTATGAGGTGTGTGTTTATTGCTGTATTGGTCTGGGATATTAGGTGTGTGTTTATGGCTGTATTGGTCTGGGATATGAGGTGTGTGTTTATGGCTGTATTGGTCTGGGTTATGAGGTGTGTGTTTATGGCTGTATTGGTCTGGGATATGAGGTGTGTGTTTATGGCTGTATTGGTCTGGGATATGAGGTGTGCATCCATGGCTGTATTGGTCTGGGTTATGAGGTGTGTGTTTATGGCTGTATTGGTCTGGGATATTAGGTGTGTGTTTATGGCTGTATTGGTCTGGGATATGAGGTGTGTGTTTATGGCTGTATTGGTCTGGGTTATGAGGTGTGCATCCATGGCTGTATTGGTCTGGGATATGAGGTGTGTGTTTATGGCTGTATTGGTCTGGGTTATGAGGTGTGCATCCATGGCTGTATTGGTCTGGGTTATGAGGTGTGTGTTTATGGCTGTATTGGTCTGGGTTATGAGGTGTGTGTTTATGGCTGTATTGGTCTGGGATATGAGGTGTGCATCCATGGCTGTATTGGTCTGGGTTATGAGGTGTGTGTTTATGGCTGTATTGGTCTGGGATATGAGGTGTGTGTTTATGGCTGTATTGGTCTGGGTTATGAGGTGTGCATCCATGGCTGTATTGGTCTGGGATATGAGGTGTGTGTTTATGGCTGTATTGGTCTGGGATATGAGGTGTGCATCCATGGCTGTATTGGTCTGGGATATGAGGTGTGTGTTTATGGCTGTATTGGTCTGGGTTATGAGGTGTGTGTTTATGGCTGTATTGGTCTGGGTTATGAGGTGTGCATCCATGGCTGTATTGGTCTGGGATATGAGGTGTGTGTTTATGGCTGTATTGGTCTGGGTTATGAGGTGTGTGTTTATGGCTGTATTGGTCTGGGTTATGAGGTGTGTGTTTATGGCTGTATTGGTCTGGGATATTAGGTGTGTGTTTATGGCTGTATTGGTCTGGGATATGAGGTGTGTGTTTATGGCTGTATTGGTCTGGGATATGAGGTGTGTGTTTATGGCTGTATTGGTCTGGGATATTAGGTGTGTGTTTATGGCTGTATTGGTCTGGGTTATGAGGTGTGTTTATGGCTGTATTGGTCTGGGTTATGAGGTGTGTGTTTATGGCTGTATTGGTCTGGGTTATGAGGTGTGCATCCATGGCTGTATTGGTCTGGGATATGAGGTGTGTGTTTATGGCTGTATTGGTCTGGGTTATGAGGTGTGCATCCATGGCTGTATTGGTCTGGGTTATGAGGTGTGCGTTTATGGCTGTATTGGTCTGGGATATGAGGTGTGTGTTTATGGCTGTATTGGTCTGGGTTATGAGGTGTGTGTTTATGGCTGTATTGGTCTGGGATATGAGGTGTGTGTTTATGGCTCTATTGGTCTGGGTTATGAGGTGTGTGTTTATGGCTGTATTGGTCTGGGTTATGAGGTGTGTGTTTATGGCTGTATTGGTCTGGGTTATGAGGTGTGTGTTTATGGCTGTATTGGTCTGGGTTATGAGGTGTGCATCCATGGCTGTATTGGTCTGGGTTATGAGGTGTGTGTTTATGGCTGTATTGGTCTTGGATATGAGGTGTGTGTTTATGGCTGTATTGGTCTGGGATATTAGGTGTGCATCCATGGCTGTATTGGTCTGGGTTATGAGGTGTGTGTTTATGGCTGTATTGGTCTGGGATATGAGGTGTGTGTTTATGGCTCTATTGGTCTGGGTTATGAGGTGTGCATCCATGGCTGTATTGGTCTGGGATATGAGGTGTGTGTTTATGGCTGTATTGGTCTGGGTTATGAGGTGTGTGTTTATGGCTGTATTGGTCTTGGATATGAGGTGTGTGTTTATGGCTGTATTGGTCTGGGATATGATGTGTACATCCATGGCTGTATTGGTCTGGGTTATGAGGTGTGCATCCATGGCTGTATTGGTCTGGGATATGAGGTGTGTGTTTATGGCTGTATTGGTCTGGGTTATGAGGTGTGTGTTTATGGCTGTATTGGTCTGGGTTATGAGGTGTGTGTTTATGGCTGTATTGGTCTGGGATATTAGGTGTGTGTTTATGGCTGTATTGGTCTGGGATATGAGGTGTGTGTTTATGGCTGTATTGGTCTGGGATATGAGGTGTGTGTTTATGGCTGTATTGGTCTGGGATATTAGGTGTGTGTTTATGGCTGTATTGGTCTGGGTTATGAGGTGTGTGTTTATGGCTGTATTGGTCTGGGTTATGAGGTGTGTGTTTATGGCTGTATTGGTCTGGGTTATGAGGTGTGCATCCATGGCTGTATTGGTCTGGGATATGAGGTGTGTGTTTATGGCTGTATTGGTCTGGGTTATGAGGTGTGCATCCATGGCTGTATTGGTCTGGGTTATGAGGTGTGCGTTTATGGCTGTATTGGTCTGGGATATGAGGTGTGTGTTTATGGCTGTATTGGTCTGGGTTATGAGGTGTGTGTTTATGGCTGTATTGGTCTGGGATATGAGGTGTGTGTTTATGGCTCTATTGGTCTGGGTTATGAGGTGTGTGTTT
>NC_092093.1:68152239-68211553 GCF_045679555.1 Salvelinus alpinus
CCACGTTAATCAGTGTAGATGAAGGGGAGGAGACAGGTTAAAGAATGATTTTCAAGCCTTGAGACAACTGAAACATGGATTGTGTATGTGTGCCATTCAGAGGATGAATAGGCAAGACAAAATATTTAAGTGCGTTTGAACAGGGTATGGTATTGGGTGTCAGGCACACCAGTTTGTGTCAAGAACTGCAACGCTGCTGGGTTTTTCACAGTCAACAGTATCCCATGTGTATCAAGAATGGTCCACCACCCAAAGGACATCCAGCCAACTTGACACAACTGTGGGAAGCATTGGAGTCAACATGGGCCAGCATCCTTGTGGAAAGCTTTTGACACTTTGTAGAGTCCATGCCCCGACGAATCTAGGCATTTCTGAGGGTAAAGGGGGGTGGGGGGGTGCAACTCAATACTAGGAAGGTGTTTCTTATTGTTTGGTATACTCAGTGTATAACCAATCCTTCCAGATCAAGACAGTTCCTCTGCCCAGAAGGGGAAGCTTGCCATACAGAACTCTGCCACCAGATGGCAGTAGTACTCTATAGTATTCCACAATGACAGTGAAGCCTGTCCTCTGCCTTTCCATAATGGTAATTATGAATAAGCTAGAAACCCTCAGTCAACACTATCTGACCATGCTAGAAATAATCAACGTTCTTAGTTTACCTTCCTTAGTAACCCTTTAACTTTTAACTCATATTTGGTTGTTATTTATGATAATGTTACACACACACTTTGGATTCATGGTTCAGGGAATGGAGAGGAGGGAGAAAGAGAGGGAGGGGGAGAGAAAAAGCATGCACCCCTCCTCTCCCCTCTCTTTCTCTCCCCCTCCATCTCTTTCTCTGCCCCACCCCTCTCTTTCTCTCCCCCTCCATCTCTTTCTCTCCCCCACCCCTCTCTTTATCTCCCCCACTCCTCTCTTTCTCTCCCCCTCCATCTCTTTCTCTCCCCCTCCATCTCTTTCTCTCCCCCTCCCTCTCTTTCTCTCCCCCACCCCTCTTTTTGGAAGTAATATAGGTACAGTTTAAACTGAATGGTGTGTGTCACCAACTCTAGATTAGGGAAGAGATTTCCTCTCTGTCTCTCTCTTCTAACCCAGCAGAAGGTGGAATAATCTTTTTGTCATTCCAGAATGCATTTAGAACCACTACTGTTTATGAAAAGGAAAAAACAACAAAAGATTGATGTCTGTCTGTGTTTTCCTCTCCCTCTGGCACCTTAACTCCCGTGGTGTTATTACCTATATGAAGAAGGAATCATACAAACAGGCTGGAGACTCGATGACACTGTCCCTCTTTCCCACTCCCTCTCTCTCTCCCTTCTCTCTTTCTCTCCCTCTCCTTTCTCTCTTTCTCTCCCTCTCCTTTCTCTCTTTCTCTCCCTCTCTCTCTCTCCCTCTCCACGCTCACATAGACAAAAACATCCAGACTGCTCTTCCATCCAAGAACACCGGTCGACCTGTGGTGGAAAATGTATTCAATTCAATTCAAATTGATGTAGCGAGGAGTAATCTTTCTCTATTAAACCTGTCACTTTTACCAATTGTTCCTTAATATATTTTACTGCCTAGCTATGAGGGTAGCACATAGCACATAACATAGACACACACACACGTTAGAGCACGCACCTACACACACACACACACTTTTGTGCACACATACACACACAGTGTGAGTAAGCTGCCGAAGGAGTCAGTCAGACTTAACCTTCAGATAGGAGCTCAGAAAGACCTTGGTTAAGATAGGAAGTCATGTGTGTAAAATCACTATACTTTAAATCGCACCGCTCACTGCTATTGAGATGCAGAAGTTGTTGCGTGGGGTATAATGATACGCAGGTTTGTGTGTGTGTGTGTGTCTACAGAAATCTGAATGATAATGAACCAAGTTCTACTTAAATAGTCTTATGAAATAAATGACATGCTTACATGTACTTATGAAGACAGTTCCATTCTAATTTATATGTAAAATAATTAGATCTGGAGGTATTTGGAGAACAAGACGTGCTTCGCTATGCCACTGAAAGGTAAATGATTTGCACTTGGTTCGTTTTTAATGACTAACCTGGAAACAGTGACGTAACAGTCCAGTTATGATAAACCATGATAAACCAGACTGTGGTTCACACTTGAGGATTTGATGATGAATTTGCCCCTATACACTACACGACCACTGATCGTTCATCCTCTATCTTTCATATCCCTTTCTGAAGCACGCTCATGAGACTCTACTATCAAAGTGCTTTTTAGTCCAGGAGTCGGTTCAATATGGATCCAGGAAACCGTCCCTTTAGTTTTAGTGTCTAATGGAACATACACAGATCTACATTTACATAACAACAATGTCCCTTTAGGCTTTCTATTCACTTTCTATGAACTAGTATCTGTTTGAGTTGATGTTAAATAGAGGTGAGGCCTTTTATCTTTCTCTCAGCACATATTAGTTGATGAAAGGTTGCTGGTTCGAATGCCAGAGCCGTCAAGGTGTAAAATCTGTTGATGTGACATTGAGCAAGGCACTTAACCCCAACTTGCTCCATGGCCACCATGCTACTATGGCTGACCCTGTAAAACAACACATTTCACTGCACCTATCTGGTGTATGTGACAATAAAACATCTTTATTTTACATTGACCTCAGGATACTAAAGCAGTAAAGGCCTCTTCTAACAGAGAAGAAACATGTACTGTACATTATATTTATGTTAGTTGATCATGTCTATTAATGAGACTATTTATGTTGATGTCAAACGGAGGTGAGGCCTCTGATCTGTCACACACAAACAAACATACATGCACACACACTCAACATTGACACGAGGCCTCATCCCTCTCGCATCTTTTCATCAAAGTAATCCTCTCTCTCTCTATAACTCTATCCATCCACACATCTCTTCCTGAGTGATCTAATTTGATTAAAGGGCCTTAAAGAGGGGAACTCACCAGATGAGACACAATTTAAAGCCAGGTAACTCAAGACTCCAGGCCTTCTTATGCATATTGAATGCACCAATTTACACAATGTGACCGAATCACCCGTAGATGGCAAACCACGCTTCACCCTCTCTGCTTTGCTGGCAGAGGACCAATAAACAAAAGCTAGGTTTCGGCAGTGAACAATTACTCCTCCATTTGGAGAGCGAAGGAGCAAGTTCCTAATGATTGGGGCTGGCTAGAGAGAGGGATGGAGAGATGGAGAGATAGAGAGATGGAGGGTGTAGAGTGCATTTCTACAAATGCCAGGTAAACCCACAATTAGCAGGAAGCCATCTCTTCAAGTGCTCTCTTGTACCTTCCAAACTCTCTCAATCACTCTCCTTTCTTCTCGCCCTCCTTCTGAGACCGTAAGATGGTCTATATCACATCCAAGTCAGGGCCCATCTTCCCCCAAAAATTGAGCTGCGTTCTCAAATGAATCATGCCTTTAATCTCATTCATACAAAGCCCCCTACTTCAGAACTCAGTACTTTTAATGGATTTTTAAATGGAAGAAGATGTAATTTCGCTGGTAGTGGGTGATGTGTTTGTATCGCTGAGTGTTTTGTTGTGATGTTGTAGTTGAATAGTTGAGAGTAGCGAGCTATATGATGACCATTTCGGAGGTTTGAAAAGAAGAGCCTGATCCTTTACCGAAACTCTTCAATATTGCCTGTTACCTAAAAGGCCACTGATGTTTTTAGTCTCATGGACGTCAATATATGCTCAAACTTTCAAGAAAATATTAACTGCAACTCTGTTGATATGCAACGACTTGGTAAAGCTATCAGGTTAGGGCTAGGGTTAGGGGTACTGAAGCAGGGTTAGGGTTAGGGGTACTGAAGTAGGGTTAGGGTTAGGGATACTGAAGTAGGGTTAGGGGTACTGAAGCAGGGTTAGGGTTAGGGGTACTGAAGCAGGGTTAGGGTTAGGGGTACTGAAGCAGGGTTAGGGGTACTGAAGCAGGGTTAGGGGTACTGAAGTAGGGTTAGGGTTAGGGGTACTGAAGTAGGGTTAGGGGTACTGAAGTAGGGTTAGGGGTACTGAAGCAGGGTTAGGGTTAGGGGTACTGAAGTAGGGTTAGGGTTAGGGGTACTGAAGCAGGGTTAGGGTTAGGGGTACTGAAGTAGGGTTAGGGTTAGGGGTACTGAAGCAGGGTTAGGGTTAGGGGTACTGAAGCAGGGTTAGGGGTACTGAAGCAGGGTTAGGGGTACTGAAGTAGGGTTAGGGGTACTGAAGTAGGGTTAGGGTTAGGGGTACTGAAGTAGGGTTAGGGTTAGGGGTACTGAAGTAGGGTTAGGGTTAGGGGTACTGAAGCAGGGTTAGGGGTACTGAAGCAGGGTTAGGGGTACTGAAGTAGGGTTAGGGTTAGGGGTACTGAAGCAGGGTTAGTGGTACTGAAGTAGGCTTAGGGGTACTGAAGCAGGGTTAGGGGTACTGAAGTAGGGTTAGGGGTACTGAAGTAGGGTTAGGGTTAGGGGTACTGAAGTAGGGTTAGGGTTAGGGGTACTGAAGCAGGGTTAGGGGTACTGAAGCAGGGTTAGGGTTAGGGTTAGGGTTAGGGGTACTGAAGCAGGGTTAGGGGTACTGAAGTAGGGTTAGGGGTACTGAAGCAGGGTTAGGGGTACTGAAGTAGGGTTAGGGGTACTGAAGTAGGGTTAGGGTTAGGGGTACTGAAGCAGGGTTAGGGTTAGGGGTACTGAAGTAGGGTTAGGGGTACTGAAGTAGAGAGGGTTAGGGTTATGGAAGGGTCATGGTTATGGTTATGGTTAGGGGTACTGAAGCAGGGTTAGGGGTACTGAAGCAGGGTTAGGGGTACTGAAGTAGGGTTAGGGGTACTGAAGTAGGGTTAGGGTTAGGGGTACTGAAGTAGGGTTAGGGTTAGGGGTACTGAAGCAGGGTTAGGGGTACTGAAGCAGGGTTAGGGGTACTGAAGTAGGGTTAGGGGTACTGAAGTAGGGTTAGGGTTAGGGGTAATGAAGCAGGGTTAGGGTTAGGGGTACTGAAGCAGGGTTAGGGTTAGGGGTAATGAAGCAGGGTTAGGGGTACTGAAGTAGGGTTAGGGGTACTGAAGTAGGGTTAGAGTTAGGGGTACTGAAGCAGGGTTAGGGGTACTGAAGTAGGGTTAGGGGTACTGAAGCAGGGTTAGGGGTACTGAAGTAGGGTTAGGGGTACTGAAGTAGGGTTAGGGGTACTGAAGTAGGGTTAGGGTTAGGGGTACTGAAGCAGGGTTAGGGGTACTGAAGTAGGGTTAGGGTTATGGTTAGGGGTACTGAAGTAGGGTTAGGGTTAGGGGTACTGAAGCAGGGTTAGGGGTACTGAAGTAGGGTTAGGGGTACTGAAGCAGGGTTAGGGGTACTGAAGTAGGGTTAGGGGTACTGAAATAGGGTTAGGGTTAGGGGTACTGAAGCAGGGTTAGGGTTAGGGGTACTGAAGTAGGGTTAGGGGTACTGAAGTAGGGTTAGGGGTACTGAAGTAGAGAGGGTTAGGGTTATGGAAGGGTCATGGTTATGGTTATGGTTAGGGGTACTGAAGCAGGGTTAGGGGTACTGAAGCAGGGTTAGGGGTACTGAAGTAGGGTTAGGGGTACTGAAGTAGGGTTAGGGTTAGGGGTACTGAAGTAGGGTTAGGGTTAGGGGTACTGAAGCAGGGTTAGGGGTACTGAAGCAGGGTTAGGGGTACTGAAGTAGGGTTAGGGGTACTGAAGTAGGGTTAGGGTTAGGGGTACTGAAGCAGGGTTAGGGTTAGGGGTACTGAAGCAGGGTTAGGGTTAGGGGTAATGAAGCAGGGTTAGGGGTACTGAAGTAGGGTTAGGGGTACTGAAGTAGGGTTAGAGTTAGGGGTACTGAAGCAGGGTTAGGGGTACTGAAGTAGGGTTAGGGGTACTGAAGCAGGGTTAGGGGTACTGAAGTAGGGTTAGGGGTACTGAAGTAGGGTTAGGGGTACTGAAGTAGGGTTAGGGTTAGGGGTACTGAAGCAGGGTTAGGGGTACTGAAGTAGGGTTAGGGTTATGGTTAGGGGTACTGAAGTAGGGTTAGGGTTAGGGGTACTGAAGCAGGGTTAGGGGTACTGAAGCAGGGTTAGGTGTACTGAAGTAGGGTTAGGGTTAGGGGTACTGAAGCAGGGTTAGGGGTACTGAAGTAGGGTTAGGGGTACTGAAGTAGGGTTAGGGTTAGGGGTACTGAAGCAGGGTTAGGGTTAGGGGTACTGAAGTAGGGTTAGGGGTACTGAAGTAGGGTTAGGGTTATGGTTAGGGGTACTGAAGTAAGGTTAGGGTTAGGGGTACTGAAGCAGGGTTAGGGGTACTGAAGCAGGGTTAGGTGTACTGAAGTAGAGTTAGGGTTAGGGGTACTGAAGCAGGGTTAGGGGTACTGAAGTAGGGTTAGGGGTACTGAAGTAGGGTTAGGGGTACTGAAGTAGAGAGGGTTAGGGTTAGGGTTAGGGGTACTGAAGTAGAGAGGGTTAGGGTTATGGAAGGGTCGTGGTTATGGTTAGGGTTAGGGGTACTGAAGTAGAGAGGGTTACGGTTATGGAAGGGTCATGGTTATGGTTATGGTTAGGGGTACTGAAGTAGAGATGGTTAGGGTTATGGAAGGGTTAGGGTTAGGGTTAGGGTTAGGGGTACTAAAGTAGAGAGGGTTAGGGTTATGGAAGGGTCATGGTTAGGGTTAGGGGTACTGAAGTAGAGATGGTTAGGGTTATGGAAGGGTTAGGGTTAGGGTTAGGGTTAGAGTCATGGTTATGGTTAGGGTTAGGGGTACTGAAGTAGAGAGGGTTAGGGTTATGGAAGGGTCGTGGTTATGGTTAGGGTTAGGGGTACTGAAGTAGGGTTAGGGTTATGGTTAGGGGTACTGAAGTAGGGTTAGGGTTAGGGGTACTGAAGCAGGGTTAGGGGTACTGAAGCAGGGTTAGGGTTAGGGTTAGGGGTACTGAAGCAGGGTTAGGGGTACTGAAGTAGGGTTAGGGGTACTGAAGTAGGGTTAGGGTTAGGGGTACTGAAGTAGGGTGAGGGTTAGGGGTACTGAAGTAGGGTTAGGGGTACTGAAGTAGGGTTAGGAGTACTGAAGTAGAGAGGGTTAGGGTTAGGGGTACTGAAGTAGGGTTAGGGTTATGGAAGGGTTGTGGTTATGGTTAGGGTTAGGGGTACTGAAGTAGGGTTAGGGTTATGGTTAGAGGTACTGAAGTAGGGTTAGGGTTAGGGGTACTGAAGCAGGGTTAGGGGTACTGAAGCAGGGTTAGGGTTAGGGTTAGGGTTACGGGTACTGAAGCAGGGTTAGGGGTACTGAAGTAGGGTTAGGGGTACTGAAGCAGGGTTAGGGTTAGGGGTACTGAAGTAGGGTTAGGGGTACTGAAGTAGGGTTAGGGGTACTGAAGTAGAGAGGGTTAGGGTTATGGAAGGGTCATGGTTATGGTTATGGTTAGGGGTACTGAAGCAGGGTTAGGGGTACTGAAGTAGGGTTAGGGTTAGGGGTACTGAAGTAGGGTTAGGGTTAGGGGTACTGAAGTAGGGTTAGGGTTAGGGGTACTGAAGCAGGGTTAGGGGTACTGAAGCAGGGTTAGGGGTACTGAAGCAGGGTTAGGGGTACTGAAGTAGGGTTAGGGGTACTGAAGTAGGGTTAGGGTTAGGGGTACTGAAGCAGGGTTAGGGGTACTGAAGTAGGGTTAGGGGTACTGAAGTAGGGTTAGAGTTAGGGGTACTGAAGCAGGGTTAGGGGTACTGAAGTAGGGTTAGGGGTACTGAAGCAGGGTTAGGGGTACTGAAGTAGGGTTAGGGTTAGGGGTACTGAAGTAGGGTTAGGGTTAGGGGTACTGAAGCAGGGTTAGGGTTAGGGGTACTGAAGTAGGGTTAGGGGTACTGAAGTAGGGTTAGGGGTACTGAAGTAGAGAGGGTTAGGGTTATGGAAGGGTCGTGGTTATGGTTAGGGTTAGGGGAACTGAAGTAGGGTTAGGGGTACTGAAGTAGGGTTAGGGGTACTGAAGTAGGGTTAGGGTTAGGGGTACTGAAGCAGGGTTAGGGTTAGGGGTACTGAAGTAGGGTTAGGGGTACTGAAGTAGAGAGGGTTAGGGTTATGGAAGGGTCGTGGTTATGGTTAGGGTTAGGGGTACTGAAGTAGGTTTAGGGTTATGGCTAGGGGTACTGAAGTAGGGTTAGGGGTACTGAAGTAGAGAGGGTTAGGGTTATGGTTAGGGGTACTGAAGTAGAGAGGGTTAGGGTTATGGTTAGGGTTAGGGGTACTGAAGTAGAGAGGGTTAGGGTTATGGAAGGGTCGTGGTTAGGGTTAGGGGTACTGAAGCAGGGTTAGGGTTATGGTTAGGGTTATGGTTAAGGTTACTGAAGTAGAGAGGGTTAGGGTTATGGAAGGGTCATGGTTATGGTTATGGTTAGGGGTACTGAAGCAGGGTTAGGGGTACTGAAGCAGGGTTAGGGGTAATGAAGTAGGGTTAGGGTTAGGGGTACTGACGTAGGGTTAGGGGTACTGAAGTAGGGTTAGGGTTAGGGGTACTGAAGTAGGGTTAGGGGTACTGAAGTAGGGTTAGGGGTACTGAAGTAGAGAGGGTTAGGGTTAGGGTTAGGGGTACTGAAGTAGAGAGGGTTAGGGTTATGGAAGGGTCATGGTTATGGTTAGGGTTAGGGGTACTGAAGTAGAGAGGGTTAGGGTTAGGGGTACTGAAGTAGGGTTAGGGGTACTGAAGCAGGGTTAGGGGTACTGAAGTAGGGTTAGGGGTACTGAAGTAGGGTTAGGGTTAGGGTTAGGGTTAGGGGTACTGAAGTAGGGTTAGGGTTAGGGGTACTGAAGTAGGGTTAGAGTTAGGGGTACTGAAGCAGGGTTAGGGGTACTGAAGCAGGGTTAGGTGTACTGAAGTAGGGTTAGGGTTAGGGGTACTGAAGCAGGGTTAGGGGTACTGAAGCAGGGTTAGGGGTACTGAAGTAGGGTTAGGGGTACTGAAGTAGGGTTAGGGTTAGGGGTACTGAAGCAGGGTTAGGGTTAGGGGTACTGAAGTAGGGTTAGGGGTACTGAAGTAGGGTTAGGGGTACTGAAGTAGAGAGGGTTAGGGTTAGGGTTAGGGGTACTGAAGTAGAGAGGGTTAGGGTTATGGAAGGGTCGTGGTTATGGTTAGGGTTAGGGGTACTGAAGTAGGGTTAGGGTTATGGTTAGGGGTACTGAAGTAGGGTTAGGGTTAGGGGTACTGAAGCAGGGTTAGGGGTACTGAAGCAGGGTTAGGTGTACTGAAGTAGGGTTAGGGGTACTGAAGCAGGGTTAGGGGTACTGAAGTAGGGTTAGGGGTACTGAAGTAGGGTTAGGGTTAGGGGTACTGAAGCAGGGTTAGGGTTAGGGGTACTGAAGTAGGGTTAGGGGTACTGAAGTAGGGTTAGGGGTACTGAAGTAGAGAGGGTTAGGGTTAGGGTTAGGGGTACTGAAGTAGAGAGGGTTAGGGTTATGGAAGGGTCGTGGTTATGGTTAGGGTTAGGGGTACTGAAGTAGGGTTAGGGTTATGGTTAGGGGTACTGAAGTAGGGTTAGGGTTAGGGGTACTGAAGCAGGCTTAGGGGTACTGAAGCAGGGTTAGGTGTACTGAAGTAGGGTTAGGGGTACTGAAGCAGGGTTAGGGGTACTGAAGTAGGGTTAGGGGTACTGAAGTAGGGTTAGGGTTAGGGGTACTGAAGCAGGGTTAGGGTTAGGGGTACTGAAGTAGAGAGGTTTAGGGTTATGGAAGGGTCGTGGTTATGGTTAGGGTTAGGGGTACTGAAGTAGAGAGGGTTAGGGTTATGGAAGGGTCATGTTTATGGTTAGGGTTAGGGGTACTGAAGTAGAGAGGGTTAGGGTTATGGAAGGGTCGTGGTTATGGTTAGGGTTAGGGGTACTGAAGTAGAGAGGGTTAGGGTTATGGAAGGGTCGTGGTTATGGTTAGGGTTAGGGGTACTGAAGTAGAGAGGGTTAGGGTTATGGAAGGGTCATGGTTATGGTTAGGGTTAGGGGTACTGAAGTAGAGAGGGTTAGGGTTATGGAAGGGTCGTGGTTATGGTTAGGGTTAGGGGTACTGAAGTAGAGAGGGTTAGGGTTAGGGTTAGGGGTACTGAAGTAGAGAGGGTTAGGGTTATGGAAGGGTCATGGTTAGGGTTAGGGTTAGGGGTACTGAAGTAGAGATGGTTAGGGTTATGGAAGGGTTAGGGTTAGGGTTAGGGTCATGGTTATGGTTAGGGTTAGGGGTACTGAAGTAGAGATGAGATTTAGCAACACTGGGAGGGTTAGGGTTAGGGTTAGGGGTACTGAAGTAGGGTTAGGGTTAGGGGTACTGAAGTAGGGTTAGGGTTAGGGGTACTGAAGTAGAGATGAGATTTAGCAACATTGGGAGGGTTAGGGTTAGGGTTAGGGTTAGGGGTACTGAAGTAGGGTTAGGGTTAGGGTTACTGAAGTAGGGTTAGGGTTAGGGGTACTGAAGTAGGGTTAGGGTTAGGGGTACTGAAGTAGGGTTAGGGTTAGGGTTACTGAAGTAGGGTTAGGGTTAGGGGTACTGAAGTAGGGTTAGGGTTAGGGTTACTGAAGTAGGGTTAGGGTTAGAGGTACTGAAGTAGGGTTAGGGTTAGGGGTACTGAAGTAGGGTTAGGGTTAGGGTTACTGAAGTAGGGTTAGGGTTAGGGGTACTGAAGTAGGGTTAGGGTTAGGGTTACTGAAGTAGGGTTAGGGTTAGGGTTAGGGTCATGGTTATGGTTAGGGTTAGGGGTACTGAAGTAGAGATGAGATTTAGCAACACTGGGAGGGTTAGGGTTAGGGTTAGGGTTAGGGGTACTGAAGTAGGGTTAGGGTTAGGGGTACTGAAGTAGGGTTAGGGTTAGGGGTACTGAAGTAGAGATGAGATTTAGCAACATTGGGAGGGTTAGGGTTAGGGTTAGGGTTAGGGGTACTGAAGTAGGGTTAGGGTTAGGGTTACTGAAGTAGGGTTAGGGTTAGGGGTACTGAAGTAGGGTTAGGGTTAGGGGTACTGAAGTAGGGTTAGGGTTAGGGTTACTGAAGTAGGGTTAGGGTTAGGGGTACTGAAGTAGGGTTAGGGTTAGGGTTACTGAAGTAGGGTTAGGGTTAGGGGTACTGAAGTAGGGTTAGGGTTAGGGGTACTGAAGTAGGGTTAGGGTTAGGGTTACTGAAGTAGGGTTAGGGTTAGGGGTACTGAAGTAGGGTTAGGGTTAGGGTTACTGAAGTAGGGTTAGGGTTAGGGTTACTGAAGTAGGGTTAGGGTTAGGGTTACTGAAGTAGGGTTAGGGTTAGGGTTACTGAAGTAGGGTTAGGGTTAGGGGTACTGAAGTAGGGTTAGGGTTAGGGTTACTGAAGTAGGGTTAGGGTTAGGGTTACTGAAGTAGGGTTAGGGTTAGGGTTACTGAAGTAGGGTTAGGGTTAGGGGTACTGAAGTAGGGTTAGGGTTAGGGGTACTGAAGTAGGGTTAGGGTTAGGGGTACTGAAGTAGGGTTAGGGTTAGGGGTACTGAAGTAGGGTTAGGGTTAGGGGTACTGAAGTAGGGTTAGGGTTAGGGGTACTGAAGTAGGGTTAGGGTTAGGGGTACTGAAGTAGGGTTAGGGTTAGGGGTACTGAAGTAGGGTTAGGGTTAGGGGTACTGAAGTAGGGTTAGGGTTAGGGGTACTGAAGCAGGGTTAGGGTTAGGGGTACTGAAGTAGGGTTAGGGTTAGGGTTACTGAAGTAGGGTTAGGGTTAGGGTTATGGTCATGGTTATGGTTAGGGTTAGGGGTACTGAAGTAGAGATGAGATTTAGCAACACTGGGAGGGTTAGGGTTAGGGTTAGGGTTAGGGTTAGGGGTACTGAAGTAGGGTTAGGGTTAGGGGTACTGAAGTAGGGTTAGGGTTAGGGGTACTGAAGTAGAGATGAGATTTAGCAACATTGGGAGGGTTAGGGTTAGGGTTAGGGGTACTGAAGTAGGGTTAGGGTTAGGGTTACTGAAGTAGGGTTAGGGTTAGGGGTACTGAAGTAGGGTTAGGGTTAGGGGTACTGAAGTAGGGTTAGGGTTAGGGGTACTGAAGTAGGGTTAGGGTTAGGGTTACTGAAGTAGGGTTAGGGTTAGGGGTACTGAAGTAGGGTTAGGGTTAGGGGTACTGAAGTAGGGTTAGGGTTAGGGTTACTGAAGTAGGGTTAGGGTTAGGGGTACTGAAGTAGGGTTAGGGTTAGGGTTACTGAAGTAGGGTTAGGGTTAGGGTTACTGAAGTAGGGTTAGGGTTAGGGTTACTGAAGTAGGGTTAGGGTTAGGGTTACTGAAGTAGGGTTAGGGTTAGGGGTACTGAAGTAGGGTTAGGGTTAGGGTTACTGAAGTAGGGTTAGGGTTAGGGTTACTGAAGTAGGGTTAGGGTTAGGGTTACTGAAGTAGGGTTAGGGTTAGGGGTACTGAAGTAGGGTTAGGGTTAGGGGTACTGAAGTAGGGTTAGGGTTAGGGGTACTGAAGTAGGGTTAGGGTTAGGGGTACTGAAGTAGGGTTAGGGTTAGGGGTACTGAAGTAGGGTTAGGGTTAGGGGTACTGAAGTAGGGTTAGGGTTAGGGGTACTGAAGTAGGGTTAGGGTTAGGGGTACTGAAGTAGGGTTAGGGTTAGGGGTACTGAAGTAGGGTTAGGGTTAGGGGTACTGAAGTAGGGTTAGGGTTAGGGGTACTGAAGTAGGGTTAGGGTTAGGGGTACTGAAGTAGGGTTAGGGTTAGGGGTACTGAAGTAGGGTTAGGGTTAGGGGTACTGAAGTAGGGTTAGGGTTAGGGGTACTGAAGCAGGGTTAGGGGTACTGAAGCAGGGTTAGGGGTACTGAAGTAGGGTTAGGGTTAGGGGTACTGAAGCAGGGTTAGTGGTACTGAAGTAGGGTTAGGGGTACTGAAGCAGGGTTAGGGGTACTGAAGTAGGGTTAGGGGTACTGAAGTAGGGTTAGGGGTACTGAAGTAGGGTTAGGGTTAGGGGTACTGAAGCAGGGTTAGGGTTAGGGGTACTGAAGTAGGGTTAGGGTTAGGGATACTGAAGCAGGGTTAGGGTTAGGGGTACTGAAGTAGGGTTAGGGTTAGGGGTACTGAAGTAGGGTTAGGGGTACTGAAGCAGGGTTAGGGTTAGGGGTACTGAAGCAGGGTTAGGGGTACTGAAGCAGGGTTAGGGGTACTGAAGTAGGGTTAGGGTTAGGGGTACTGAAGTAGGGTTAGGGTTAGGGGTACTGAAGTAGGGTTAGGGGTACTGAAGTAGGGTTAGGGGTACTGAAGCAGGGTTAGGGTTAGGGGTACTGAAGTAGGGTTAGGGTTAGGGGTACTGAAGCAGGGTTAGGGGTACTGAAGCAGGGTTAGGGGTACTGAAGTAGGGTTAGGGGTACTGAAGTAGGGTTAGGGTTAGGGGTACTGAAGTAGGGTTAGGGTTAGGGGTACTGAAGTAGGGTTAGGGTTAGGGGTACTGAAGCAGGGTTAGGGGTACTGAAGCAGGGTTAGGGGTACTGAAGTAGGGTTAGGGTTAGGGGTACTGAAGCAGGGTTAGGGGTACTGAAGCAGGGTTAGGGGTACTGAAGTAGGGTTAGGGTTAGGGGTACTGAAGCAGGGTTAGGGGTACTGAAGTAGGGTTAGGGGTACTGAAGCAGGGTTAGGGGTACTGAAGTAGGGTTAGGGGTACTGAAGCAGGGTTAGGGTTAGGGGTACTGAAGCAGGGTTAGGGTTAGGGGTACTGAAGTAGGGTTAGGGGTACTGAAGTAGGGTTAGGGGTACTGAAGTAGAGAGGGTTAGGGTTATGGAAGGGTCATGGTTATGGTTATGGTTAGGGGTACTGAAGCAGGGTTAGGGGTACTGAAGCAGGGTTAGGGGTACTGAAGTAGGGTTAGGGTTAGGGGTACTGAAGTAGGGTTAGGGTTAGGGGTACTGAAGTAGGGTTAGGGTTAGGGGTACTGAAGCAGGGTTAGGGGTACTGAAGCAGGGTTAGGGGTACTGAAGCAGGGTTAGGGGTACTGAAGTAGGGTTAGGGGTACTGAAGTAGGGTTAGGGTTAGGGGTACTGAAGCAGGGTTAGGGGTACTGAAGTAGGGTTAGGGTTAGGGGTACTGAAGTAGGGTTAGGGTTAGGGGTACTGAAGCAGGGTTAGGGTTAGGGGTACTGAAGTAGGGTTAGGGGTACTGAAGTAGGGTTAGGGGTACTGAAGTAGAGAGGGTTAGGGTTATGGAAGGGTCGTGGTTATGGTTAGGGTTAGGGGTACTGAAGTAGGGTTAGGGTTATGGTTAGGGGTACTGAAGTAGGGTTAGGGTTAGGGGTACTGAAGCAGGGTTAGGGGTACTGAAGCAGGGTTAGGTGTACTGAAGTAGGGTTAGGGTTAGGGGTACTGAAGTAGGGTTAGGGTTAGGGGTACTGAAGCAGGGTTAGGGGTACTGAAGCAGGGTTAGGGGTACTGAAGTAGGGTTAGGGGTACTGAAGTAGGGTTAGGGTTAGGGGTACTGAAGTAGGGTTAGGGTTAGGGGTACTGAAGTAGGGTTAGGGTTAGGGGTACTGAAGCAGGGTTAGGGGTACTGAAGCAGGGTTAGGGGTACTGAAGTAGGGTTAGGGTTAGGGGTACTGAAGTAGGGTTAGGGTTAGGGTTACTGAAGTAGGGTTAGGGTTAGGGGTACTGAAGTAGGGTTAGGGTTAGGGGTACTGAAGTAGGGTTAGGGTTAGGGTTACTGAAGTAGGGTTAGGGTTAGGGGTACTGAAGTAGGGTTAGGGTTAGGGTTACTGAAGTAGGGTTAGGGTTAGGGTTACTGAAGTAGGGTTAGGGTTACTGAAGTAGGGTTAGGGTTAGGGTTACTGAAGTAGGGTTAGGGTTAGGGGTACTGAAGTAGGGTTAGGGTTAGGGTTACTGAAGTAGGGTTAGGGTTAGGGTTACTGAAGTAGGGTTAGGGTTAGGGTTACTGAAGTAGGGTTAGGGTTAGGGGTACTGAAGTAGGGTTAGGGTTAGGGGTACTGAAGTAGGGTTAGGGTTAGGGGTACTGAAGTAGGGTTAGGGTTAGGGGTACTGAAGTAGGGTTAGGGTTAGGGGTACTGAAGTAGGGTTAGGGTTAGGGGTACTGAAGTAGGGTTAGGGTTAGGGGTACTGAAGTAGGGTTAGGGTTAGGGGTACTGAAGTAGGGTTAGGGTTAGGGGTACTGAAGTAGGGTTAGGGTTAGGGGTACTGAAGCAGGGTTAGGGTTAGGGGTACTGAAGTAGGGTTAGGGTTAGGGTTACTGAAGTAGGGTTAGGGTTAGGGTTAGGGTCATGGTTATGGTTAGGGTTAGGGGTACTGAAGTAGAGATGAGATTTAGCAACACTGGGAGGGTTAGGGTTAGGGTTAGGGTTAGGGTTAGGGGTACTGAAGTAGGGTTAGGGTTAGGGGTACTGAAGTAGGGTTAGGGTTAGGGGTACTGAAGTAGAGATGAGATTTAGCAACATTGGGAGGGTTAGGGTTAGGGTTAGGGGTACTGAAGTAGGGTTAGGGTTAGGGTTACTGAAGTAGGGTTAGGGTTAGGGGTACTGAAGTAGGGTTAGGGTTAGGGTTACTGAAGTAGGGTTAGGGTTAGGGTTACTGAAGTAGGGTTAGGGTTAGGGGTACTGAAGTAGGGTTAGGGTTAGGGGTACTGAAGTAGGGTTAGGGTTAGGGTTACTGAAGTAGGGTTAGGGTTAGGGGTACTGAAGTAGGGTTAGGGTTAGGGTTACTGAAGTAGGGTTAGGGTTAGGGTTACTGAAGTAGGGTTAGGGTTAGGGTTACTGAAGTAGGGTTAGGGTTAGGGTTACTGAAGTAGGGTTAGGGTTAGGGGTACTGAAGTAGGGTTAGGGTTAGGGTTACTGAAGTAGGGTTAGGGTTAGGGTTACTGAAGTAGGGTTATGGTTAGGGTTACTGAAGTAGGGTTAGGGTTAGGGGTACTGAAGTAGGGTTAGGGTTAGGGGTACTGAAGTAGGGTTAGGGTTAGGGGTACTGAAGTAGGGTTAGGGTTAGGGGTACTGAAGTAGGGTTAGGGTTAGGGGTACTGAAGTAGGGTTAGGGTTAGGGGTACTGAAGTAGGGTTAGGGGTACTGAAGGGTTAGGGTTAGGGGTACTGAAGTAGGGTTAGGGGTACTGAAGTAGGGTTAGGGTTAGGGGTACTGAAGTAGGGTTAGGGTTAGGGGTACTGAAGTAGGGTTAGGGTTAGGGGTACTGAAGTAGGGTTAGGGTTAGGGGTACTGAAGTAGGGTTAGGGTTAGGGGTACTGAAGTAGGGTTAGGGTTAGGGGTACTGAAGTAGGGTTAGGGTTAGGGGTACTGAAGTAGGGTTAGGGTTAGGGGTACTGAAGTAGGGTTAGGGTTAGGGGTACTGAAGCAGGGTTAGGGGTACTGAAGCAGGGTTAGGGGTACTGAAGTAGGGTTAGGGGTACTGAAGTAGGGTTAGGGTTAGGGGTACTGAAGTAGGGATAGGGTTAGGGGTACTGAAGTAGGGTTAGGGTTAGGGGTACTGAAGCAGGGTTAGGGGTACTGAAGCAGGGTTAGGGGTACTGAAGTAGGGTTAGGGTTAGGGGTACTGAAGCAGGGTTAGTGGTACTGAAGTAGGGTTAGGGGTACTGAAGCAGGGTTAGGGGTACTGAAGTAGGGTTAGGGGTACTGAAGTAGGGTTAGGGGTACTGAAGTAGGGTTAGGGTTAGGGGTACTGAAGCAGGGTTAGGGTTAGGGGTACTGAAGTAGGGTTAGGGTTAGGGATACTGAAGCAGGGTTAGGGTTAGGGGTACTGAAGTAGGGTTAGGGTTAGGGATACTGAAGTAGGGTTAGGGGTACTGAAGCAGGGTTAGGGTTAGGGGTACTGAAGCAGGGTTAGGGGTACTGAAGCAGGGTTAGGGGTACTGAAGTAGGGTTAGGGTTAGGGGTACTGAAGTAGGGTTAGGGTTAGGGGTACTGAAGTAGGGTTAGGGGTACTGAAGTAGGGTTAGGGGTACTGAAGCAGGGTTAGGGTTAGGGGTACTGAAGTAGGGTTAGGGTTAGGGGTACTGAAGCAGGGTTAGGGGTACTGAAGCAGGGTTAGGGGTACTGAAGGAGGGTTAGGGGTACTGAAGTAGGGTTAGGGTTAGGGGTACTGAAGTAGGGTTAGGGTTAGGGGTACTGAAGTAGGGTTAGGGTTAGGGGTACTGAAGCAGGGTTAGGGGTACTGAAGCAGGGTTAGGGGTACTGAAGTAGGGTTAGGGTTAGGGGTACTGAAGCAGGGTTAGGGGTACTGAAGCAGGGTTAGGGGTACTGAAGTAGGGTTAGGGTTAGGGGTACTGAAGCAGGGTTAGGGGTACTGAAGTAGGGTTAGGGGTACTGAAGCAGGGTTAGGGGTACTGAAGTAGGGTTAGGGGTACTGAAGCAGGGTTAGGGTTAAGGGTACTGAAGCAGGGTTAGGGTTAGGGGTACTGAAGTAGGGTTAGGGGTACTGAAGTAGGGTTAGGGGTACTGAAGTAGAGAGGGTTAGGGTTATGGAAGGGTCATGGTTATGGTTATGGTTAGGGGTACTGAAGCAGGGTTAGGGGTACTGAAGCAGGGTTAGGGGTACTGAAGTAGGGTTAGGGTTAGGGGTACTGAAGTAGGGTTAGGGTTAGGGGTACTGAAGCAGGGTTAGGGGTACTGAAGCAGGGTTAGGGGTACTGAAGCAGGGTTAGGGGTACTGAAGTAGGGTTAGGGGTACTGAAGTAGGGTTAGGGTTAGGGGTACTGAAGCAGGGTTAGGGGTACTGAAGTAGGGTTAGGGTTAGGGGTACTGAAGTAGGGTTAGGGTTAGGGGTACTGAAGCAGGGTTAGGGTTAGGGGTACTGAAGTAGGGTTAGGGGTACTGAAGTAGGGTTAGGGGTACTGAAGTAGAGAGGGTTAGGGTTATGGAAGGGTCGTGGTTATGGTTAGGGTTAGGGGTACTGAAGTAGGGTTAGGGTTATGGTTAGGGGTACTGAAGTAGGGTTAGGGTTAGGGGTACTGAAGCAGGGTTAGGGGTACTGAAGCAGGGTTAGGTGTACTGAAGTAGGGTTAGGGTTAGGGGTACTGAAGTAGGGTTAGGGTTAGGGGTACTGAAGCAGGGTTAGGGGTACCGAAGCAGGGTTAGGGGTACTGAAGTAGGGTTAGGGGTACTGAAGTAGGGTTAGGGTTAGGGGTACTGAAGTAGGGTTAGGGTTAGGGGTACTGAAGTAGGGTTAGGGTTAGGGGTACTGAAGCAGGGTTAGGGGTACTGAAGCAGGGTTAGGGGTACTGAAGTAGGGTTAGGGTTAGGGGTACTGAAGCAGGGTTAGTGGTACTGAAGTAGGGTTAGGGGTACTGAAGCAGGGTTAGGGGTACTGAAGTAGGGTTAGGGGTACTGAAGTAGGGTTAGGGTTAGGGGTACTGAAGCAGGGTTAGGGTTAGGGGTACTGAAGTAGGGTTAGGGTTAGGGATACTGAAGCAGGGTTAGGGTTAGGGGTACTGAAGTAGGGTTAGGGTTAGGGATACTGAAGTAGGGTTAGGGGTACTGAAGCAGGGTTAGGGTTAGGGGTACTGAAGCAGGGTTAGGGGTACTGAAGCAGGGTTAGGGGTACTGAAGTAGGGTTAGGGTTAGGGGTACTGAAGTAGGGTTAGGGTTAGGGGTACTGAAGTAGGGTTAGGGGTACTGAAGTAGGGTTAGGGGTACTGAAGCAGGGTTAGGGTTAGGGGTACTGAAGTAGGGTTAGGGTTAGGGGTACTGAAGTAGGGTTAGGGTTAGGGGTACTGAAGCAGGGTTAGGGGTACTGAAGCAGGGTTAGGGGTACTGAAGTAGGGTTAGGGGTACTGAAGTAGGGTTAGGGTTAGGGGTACTGAAGTAGGGTTAGGGTTAGGGGTACTGAAGTAGGGTTAGGGTTAGGGGTACTGAAGCAGGGTTAGGGGTACTGAAGCAGGGTTAGGGGTACTGAAGTAGGGTTAGGGTTAGGGGTACTGAAGCAGGGTTAGGGGTACTGAAGTAGGGTTAGGGTTAGGGGTACTGAAGCAGGGTTAGGGGTACTGAAGTAGGGTTAGGGGTACTGAAGCAGGGTTAGGGGTACTGAAGTAGGGTTAGGGGTACTGAAGCAGGGTTAGGGTTAGGGGTACTGAAGCAGGGTTAGGGTTAGGGGTACTGAAGTAGGGTTAGGGGTACTGAAGTAGGGTTAGGGGTACTGAAGTAGAGAGGGTTAGGGTTATGGAAGGGTCATGGTTATGGTTATGGTTAGGGGTACTGAAGCAGGGTTAGGGGTACTGAAGCAGGGTTAGGGGTACTGAAGTAGGGTTAGGGTTAGGGGTACTGAAGTAGGGTTAGGGTTAGGGGTACTGAAGTAGGGTTAGGGTTAGGGGTACTGAAGCAGGGTTAGGGGTACTGAAGCAGGGTTAGGGGTACTGAAGCAGGGTTAGGGGTACTGAAGTAGGGTTAGGGGTACTGAAGTAGGGTTAGGGTTAGGGGTACTGAAGCAGGGTTAGGGGTACTGAAGTAGGGTTAGGGTTAGGGGTACTGAAGTAGGGTTAGGGTTAGGGGTACTGAAGCAGGGTTAGGGTTAGGGGTACTGAAGTAGGGTTAGGGGTACTGAAGTAGGGTTAGGGGTACTGAAGTAGAGAGGGTTAGGGTTATGGAAGGGTCGTGGTTATGGTTAGGGTTAGGGGTACTGAAGTAGGGTTAGGGTTATGGTTAGGGGTACTGAAGTAGGGTTAGGGTTAGGGGTACTGAAGCAGGGTTAGGGGTACTGAAGCAGGGTTAGGTGTACTGAAGTAGGGTTAGGGTTAGGGGTACAGAAGCAGGGTTAGGGTTAGGGGTACTGAAGTAGGGTTAGGGTTAGGGGTACTGAAGTAGGGTTAGGGGTACTGAAGTAGGGTTAGGGTTAGGGGTACTGAAGCAGGGTTAGGGGTACTGAAGCAGGGTTAGGGGTACTGAAGCAGGGTTAGGGGTACTGAAGTAGGGTTAGGGGTACTGAAGTAGGGTTAGGGTTAGGGGTACTGAAGCAGGGTTAGGGGTACTGAAGTAGGGTTAGGGTTAGGGGTACTGAAGTAGGGTTAGGGTTAGGGGTACTGAAGCAGGGTTAGGGTTAGGGGTACTGAAGTAGGGTTAGGGGTACTGAAGTAGGGTTAGGGGTACTGAAGTAGAGAGGGTTAGGGTTATGGAAGGGTCGTGGTTATGGTTAGGGTTAGGGGTACTGAAGTAGGGTTAGGGTTATGGTTAGGGGTACTGAAGTAGGGTTAGGGTTAGGGGTACTGAAGCAGGGTTAGGGGTACTGAAGCAGGGTTAGGTGTACTGAAGTAGGGTTAGGGTTAGGGGTACTGAAGTAGGGTTAGGGTTAGGGGTACTGAAGTAGGGTTAGGGTTAGGGGTACTGAAGCAGGGTTAGGGTTAGGGGTACTGAAGTAGAGAGGTTTAGGGTTATGGAAGGGTCGTGGTTATGGTTAGGGTTAGGGGTACTGAAGTAGAGAGGGTTAGGGTTATGGAAGGGTCATGTTTATGGTTAGGGTTAGGGGTACTGAAGTAGAGAGGGTTAGGGTTATGGAAGGGTCGTGGTTATGGTTAGGGTTAGGGGTACTGAAGTAGAGAGGGTTAGGGTTATGGAAGGGTCGTGGTTATGGTTAGGGTTAGGGGTACTGAAGTAGAGAGGGTTAGGGTTATGGAAGGGTCATGGTTATGGTTAGGGTTAGGGGTACTGAAGTAGAGAGGGTTAGGGTTATGGAAGGGTCGTGGTTATGGTTAGGGTTAGGGGTACTGAAGTAGAGAGGGTTAGGGTTAGGGTTAGGGGTACTGAAGTAGAGAGGGTTAGGGTTATGGAAGGGTCATGGTTAGGGTTAGGGTTAGGGGTACTGAAGTAGAGATGGTTAGGGTTATGGAAGGGTTAGGGTTAGGGTTAGGGTCATGGTTATGGTTAGGGTTAGGGGTACTGAAGTAGAGATGAGATTTAGCAACACTGGGAGGGTTAGGGTTAGGGTTAGGGGTACTGAAGTAGGGTTAGGGTTAGGGGTACTGAAGTAGGGTTAGGGTTAGGGGTACTGAAGTAGAGATGAGATTTAGCAACATTGGGAGGGTTAGGGTTAGGGTTAGGGTTAGGGGTACTGAAGTAGGGTTAGGGTTAGGGTTACTGAAGTAGGGTTAGGGTTAGGGGTACTGAAGTAGGGTTAGGGTTAGGGGTACTGAAGTAGGGTTAGGGTTAGGGTTACTGAAGTAGGGTTAGGGTTAGGGGTACTGAAGTAGGGTTAGGGTTAGGGTTACTGAAGTAGGGTTAGGGTTAGAGGTACTGAAGTAGGGTTAGGGTTAGGGGTACTGAAGTAGGGTTAGGGTTAGGGTTACTGAAGTAGGGTTAGGGTTAGGGGTACTGAAGTAGGGTTAGGGTTAGGGTTACTGAAGTAGGGTTAGGGTTAGGGTTAGGGTCATGGTTATGGTTAGGGTTAGGGGTACTGAAGTAGAGATGGGATTTAGCAACACTGGGAGGGTTAGGGTTAGGGTTAGGGTTAGGGGTACTGAAGTAGGGTTAGGGTTAGGGGTACTGAAGTAGGGTTAGGGTTAGGGGTACTGAAGTAGAGATGAGATTTAGCAACATTGGGAGGGTTAGGGTTAGGGTTAGGGTTAGGGGTACTGAAGTAGGGTTAGGGTTAGGGTTACTGAAGTAGGGTTAGGGTTAGGGGTACTGAAGTAGGGTTAGGGTTAGGGGTACTGAAGTAGGGTTAGGGTTAGGGTTACTGAAGTAGGGTTAGGGTTAGGGGTACTGAAGTAGGGTTAGGGTTAGGGTTACTGAAGGAGGGTGAGGGTTAGGGGTACGGAAGTAGGGTTAGGGTTAGGGGTACTGAAGTAGGGTTAGGGTTAGGGTTACTGAAGTAGGGTTAGGGTTAGGGGTACTGAAGTAGGGTTAGGGTTACTGAAGTAGGGTTAGGGTTAGGGTTACTGAAGTAGGGTTAGGGTTAGGGTTACTGAAGTAGGGTTAGGGTTAGGGTTACTGAAGTAGGGTTAGGGTTAGGGGTACTGAAGTAGGGTTAGGGTTAGGGTTACTGAAGTAGGGTTAGGGTTAGGGTTACTGAAGTAGGGTTAGGGTTAGGGTTACTGAAGTAGGGTTAGGGTTAGGGGTACTGAAGTAGGGTTAGGGTTAGGGGTACTGAAGTAGGGTTAGGGTTAGGGGTACTGAAGTAGGGTTAGGGTTAGGGGTACTGAAGTAGGGTTAGGGTTAGGGGTACTGAAGTAGGGTTAGGGTTAGGGGTACTGAAGTAGGGTTAGGGTTAGGGGTACTGAAGTAGGGTTAGGGTTAGGGGTACTGAAGTAGGGTTAGGGTTAGGGGTACTGAAGCAGGGTTAGGGTTAGGGGTACTGAAGTAGGGTTAGGGTTAGGGTTACTGAAGTAGGGTTAGGGTTAGGGTTATGGTCATGGTTATGGTTAGGGTTAGGGGTACTGAAGTAGAGATGAGATTTAGCAACACTGGGAGGGTTAGGGTTAGGGTTAGGGTTAGGGTTAGGGGTACTGAAGTAGGGTTAGGGTTAGGGGTACTGAAGTAGGGTTAGGGTTAGGGGTACTGAAGTAGAGATGAGATTTAGCAACATTGGGAGGGTTAGGGTTAGGGTTAGGGGTACTGAAGTAGGGTTAGGGTTAGGGTTACTGAAGTAGGGTTAGGGTTAGGGGTACTGAAGTAGGGTTAGGGTTAGGGGTACTGAAGTAGGGTTAGGGTTAGGGGTACTGAAGTAGGGTTAGGGTTAGGGTTACTGAAGTAGGGTTAGGGTTAGGGGTACTGAAGTAGGGTTAGGGTTAGGGGTACTGAAGTAGGGTTAGGGTTAGGGTTACTGAAGTAGGGTTAGGGTTAGGGGTACTGAAGTAGGGTTAGGGTTAGGGTTACTGAAGTAGGGTTAGGGTTAGGGTTACTGAAGTAGGGTTAGGGTTAGGGTTACTGAAGTAGGGTTAGGGTTAGGGTTACTGAAGTAGGGTTAGGGTTAGGGGTACTGAAGTAGGGTTAGGGTTAGGGTTACTGAAGTAGGGTTAGGGTTAGGGTTACTGAAGTAGGGTTAGGGTTAGGGTTACTGAAGTAGGGTTAGGGTTAGGGGTACTGAAGTAGGGTTAGGGTTAGGGGTACTGAAGTAGGGTTAGGGTTAGGGGTACTGAAGTAGGGTTAGGGTTAGGGGTACTGAAGTAGGGTTAGGGTTAGGGGTACTGAAGTAGGGTTAGGGTTAGGGGTACTGAAGTAGGGTTAGGGTTAGGGGTACTGAAGTAGGGTTAGGGTTAGGGGTACTGAAGTAGGGTTAGGGTTAGGGGTACTGAAGTAGGGTTAGGGTTAGGGGTACTGAAGTAGGGTTAGGGTTAGGGGTACTGAAGTAGGGTTAGGGTTAGGGGTACTGAAGTAGGGTTAGGGTTAGGGGTACTGAAGTAGGGTTAGGGTTAGGGGTACTGAAGCAGGGTTAGGGGTACTGAAGCAGGGTTAGGGGTACTGAAGTAGGGTTAGGGGTACTGAAGTAGGGTTAGGGTTAGGGGTACTGAAGTAGGGTTAGGGTTAGGGGTACTGAAGTAGGGTTAGGGTTAGGGGTACTGAAGCAGGGTTAGGGGTACTGAAGCAGGGTTAGGGGTACTGAAGTAGGGTTAGGGTTAGGGGTACTGAAGCAGGGTTAGTGGTACTGAAGTAGGGTTAGGGGTACTGAAGCAGGGTTAGGGGTACTGAAGTAGGGTTAGGGGTACTGAAGTAGGGTTAGGGGTACTGAAGTAGGGTTAGGGTTAGGGGTACTGAAGTAGGGTTAGGGTTAGGGTTACTGAAGTAGGGTTAGGGTTAGGGTTACTGAAGTAGGGTTAGGGTTAGGGTTACTGAAGTAGGGTTAGGGTTAGGGGTACTGAAGTAGGGTTAGGGTTAGGGGTACTGAAGTAGGGTTAGGGTTAGGGTTACTGAAGTAGGGTTAGGGTTAGGGTTACTGAAGTAGGGTTAGGGTTAGGGGTACTGAAGTAGGGTTAGGGTTAGGGGTACTGAAGTAGGGTTAGGGTTAGGGGTACTGAAGTAGGGTTAGGGTTAGGGGTACTGAAGTAGGGTTAGGGTTAGGGGTACTGAAGTAGGGTTAGGGTTAGGGGTACTGAAGTAGGGTTAGGGTTAGGGGTACTGAAGTAGGGTTAGGGTTAGGGGTACTGAAGTAGGGTTAGGGTTAGGGGTACTGAAGTAGGGTTAGGGTTAGGGGTACTGAAGTAGGGTTAGGGTTAGGGGTACTGAAGTAGGGTTAGGGTTAGGGGTACTGAAGTAGGGTTAGGGTTAGGGGTACTGAAGCAGGGTTAGGGGTACTGAAGCAGGGTTAGGGGTACTGAAGTAGGGTTAGGGGTACTGAAGTAGGGTTAGGGTTAGGGGTACTGAAGTAGGGTTAGGGTTAGGGGTACTGAAGTAGGGTTAGGGTTAGGGGTACTGAAGCAGGGTTAGGGGTACTGAAGCAGGGTTAGGGGTACTGAAGTAGGGTTAGGGTTAGGGGTACTGAAGCAGGGTTAGTGGTACTGAAGTAGGGTTAGGGGTACTGAAGCAGGGTTAGGGGTACTGAAGTAGGGTTAGGGGTACTGAAGTAGGGTTAGGGGTACTGAAGTAGGGTTAGGGTTAGGGGTACTGAAGCAGGGTTAGGGTTAGGGGTACTGAAGTAGGGTTAGGGTTAGGGATACTGAAGCAGGGTTAGGGTTAGGGGTACTGAAGTAGGGTTAGGGTTAGGGGTACTGAAGTAGGGTTAGGGGTACTGAAGCAGGGTTAGGGTTAGGGGTACTGAAGCAGGGTTAGGGGTACTGAAGCAGGGTTAGGGGTACTGAAGTAGGGTTAGGGTTAGGGGTACTGAAGTAGGGTTAGGGTTAGGGGTACTGAAGTAGGGTTAGGGGTACTGAAGTAGGGTTAGGGGTACTGAAGCAGGGTTAGGGTTAGGGGTACTGAAGTAGGGTTAGGGTTAGGGGTACTGAAGCAGGGTTAGGGGTACTGAAGCAGGGTTAGGGGTACTGAAGTAGGGTTAGGGGTACTGAAGTAGGGTTAGGGTTAGGGGTACTGAAGTAGGGTTAGGGTTAGGGGTACTGAAGTAGGGTTAGGGTTAGGGGTACTGAAGCAGGGTTAGGGGTACTGAAGCAGGGTTAGGGGTACTGAAGTAGGGTTAGGGTTAGGGGTACTGAAGCAGGGTTAGGGGTACTGAAGCAGGGTTAGGGGTACTGAAGTAGGGTTAGGGTTAGGGGTACTGAAGCAGGGTTAGGGGTACTGAAGTAGGGTTAGGGGTACTGAAGCAGGGTTAGGGTTAGGGGTACTGAAGCAGGGTTAGGGTTAGGGGTACTGAAGTAGGGTTAGGGGTACTGAAGTAGGGTTAGGGGTACTGAAGTAGAGAGGGTTAGGGTTATGGAAGGGTCATGGTTATGGTTATGGTTAGGGGTACTGAAGCAGGGTTAGGGGTACTGAAGCAGGGTTAGGGGTACTGAAGTAGGGTTAGGGTTAGGGGTACTGAAGTAGGGTTAGGGTTAGGGGTACTGAAGTAGGGTTAGGGTTAGGGGTACTGAAGTAGGGTTAGGGTTAGGGGTACTGAAGCAGGGTTAGGGGTACTGAAGCAGGGTTAGGGGTACTGAAGTAGGGTTAGGGTTAGGGGTACTGAAGCAGGGTTAGTGGTACTGAAGTAGGGTTAGGGGTACTGAAGCAGGGTTAGGGGTACTGAAGTAGGGTTAGGGGTACTGAAGTAGGGTTAGGGGTACTGAAGTAGGGTTAGGGTTAGGGGTACTGAAGCAGGGTTAGGGTTAGGGGTACTGAAGTAGGGTTAGGGTTAGGGATACTGAAGCAGGGTTAGGGTTAGGGGTACTGAAGTAGGGTTAGGGTTAGGGGTACTGAAGTAGGGTTAGGGGTACTGAAGCAGGGTTAGGGTTAGGGGTACTGAAGCAGGGTTAGGGGTACTGAAGCAGGGTTAGGGGTACTGAAGTAGGGTTAGGGTTAGGGGTACTGAAGTAGGGTTAGGGTTAGGGGTACTGAAGTAGGGTTAGGGGTACTGAAGTAGGGTTAGGGGTACTGAAGCAGGGTTAGGGTTAGGGGTACTGAAGTAGGGTTAGGGTTAGGGGTACTGAAGCAGGGTTAGGGGTACTGAAGCAGGGTTAGGGGTACTGAAGTAGGGTTAGGGGTACTGAAGTAGGGTTAGGGTTAGGGGTACTGAAGTAGGGTTAGGGTTAGGGGTACTGAAGTAGGGTTAGGGTTAGGGGTACTGAAGCAGGGTTAGGGGTACTGAAGCAGGGTTAGGGGTACTGAAGTAGGGTTAGGGTTAGGGGTACTGAAGCAGGGTTAGGGGTACTGAAGCAGGGTTAGGGGTACTGAAGTAGGGTTAGGGTTAGGGGTACTGAAGCAGGGTTAGGGGTACTGAAGTAGGGTTAGGGGTACTGAAGCAGGGTTAGGGGTACTGAAGTAGGGTTAGGGGTACTGAAGCAGGGTTAGGGTTAGGGGTACTGAAGCAGGGTTAGGGTTAGGGGTACTGAAGTAGGGTTAGGGGTACTGAAGTAGGGTTAGGGGTACTGAAGTAGAGAGGGTTAGGGTTATGGAAGGGTCATGGTTATGGTTATGGTTAGGGGTACTGAAGCAGGGTTAGGGGTACTGAAGCAGGGTTAGGGGTACTGAAGTAGGGTTAGGGTTAGGGGTACTGAAGTAGGGTTAGGGTTAGGGGTACTGAAGTAGGGTTAGGGTTAGGGGTACTGAAGCAGGGTTAGGGGTACTGAAGCAGGGTTAGGGGTACTGAAGCAGGGTTAGGGGTACTGAAGTAGGGTTAGGGGTACTGAAGTAGGGTTAGGGTTAGGGGTACTGAAGCAGGGTTAGGGGTACTGAAGTAGGGTTAGGGTTAGGGGTACTGAAGTAGGGTTAGGGTTAGGGGTACTGAAGCAGGGTTAGGGTTAGGGGTACTGAAGTAGGGTTAGGGGTACTGAAGTAGGGTTAGGGGTACTGAAGTAGAGAGGGTTAGGGTTATGGAAGGGTCGTGGTTATGGTTAGGGTTAGGGGTACTGAAGTAGGGTTAGGGTTATGGTTAGGGGTACTGAAGTAGGGTTAGGGTTAGGGGTACTGAAGCAGGGTTAGGGGTACTGAAGCAGGGTTAGGTGTACTGAAGTAGGGTTAGGGTTAGGGGTACTGAAGTAGGGTTAGGGTTAGGGGTACTGAAGCAGGGTTAGGGGTACTGAAGCAGGGTTAGGGGTACTGAAGTAGGGTTAGGGGTACTGAAGTAGGGTTAGGGTTAGGGGTACTGAAGTAGGGTTAGGGTTAGGGGTACTGAAGTAGGGTTAGGGTTAGGGGTACTGAAGCAGGGTTAGGGGTACTGAAGCAGGGTTAGGGGTACTGAAGTAGGGTTAGGGTTAGGGGTACTGAAGTAGGGTTAGGGTTAGGGTTACTGAAGTAGGGTTAGGGTTAGGGGTACTGAAGTAGGGTTAGGGTTAGGGGTACTGAAGTAGGGTTAGGGTTAGGGTTACTGAAGTAGGGTTAGGGTTAGGGGTACTGAAGTAGGGTTAGGGTTAGGGTTACTGAAGTAGGGTTAGGGTTAGGGTTACTGAAGTAGGGTTAGGGTTACTGAAGTAGGGTTAGGGTTAGGGTTACTGAAGTAGGGTTAGGGTTAGGGGTACTGAAGTAGGGTTAGGGTTAGGGTTACTGAAGTAGGGTTAGGGTTAGGGTTACTGAAGTAGGGTTAGGGTTAGGGTTACTGAAGTAGGGTTAGGGTTAGGGGTACTGAAGTAGGGTTAGGGTTAGGGGTACTGAAGTAGGGTTAGGGTTAGGGGTACTGAAGTAGGGTTAGGGTTAGGGGTACTGAAGTAGGGTTAGGGTTAGGGGTACTGAAGTAGGGTTAGGGTTAGGGGTACTGAAGTAGGGTTAGGGTTAGGGGTACTGAAGTAGGGTTAGGGTTAGGGGTACTGAAGTAGGGTTAGGGTTAGGGGTACTGAAGTAGGGTTAGGGTTAGGGGTACTGAAGCAGGGTTAGGGTTAGGGGTACTGAAGTAGGGTTAGGGTTAGGGTTACTGAAGTAGGGTTAGGGTTAGGGTTAGGGTCATGGTTATGGTTAGGGTTAGGGGTACTGAAGTAGAGATGAGATTTAGCAACACTGGGAGGGTTAGGGTTAGGGTTAGGGTTAGGGTTAGGGGTACTGAAGTAGGGTTAGGGTTAGGGGTACTGAAGTAGGGTTAGGGTTAGGGGTACTGAAGTAGAGATGAGATTTAGCAACATTGGGAGGGTTAGGGTTAGGGGTACTGAAGTAGGGTTAGGGTTACTGAAGTAGGGTTAGGGTTAGGGGTACTGAAGTAGGGTTAGGGTTAGGGGTACTGAAGTAGGGTTAGGGTTAGGGTTACTGAAGTAGGGTTAGGGTTAGGGGTACTGAAGTAGGGTTAGGGTTAGGGGTACTGAAGTAGGGTTAGGGTTAGGGTTACTGAAGTAGGGTTAGGGTTAGGGGTACTGAAGTAGGGTTAGGGTTAGGGTTACTGAAGTAGGGTTAGGGTTAGGGTTACTGAAGTAGGGTTAGGGTTAGGGTTACTGAAGTAGGGTTAGGGTTAGGGTTACTGAAGTAGGGTTAGGGTTAGGGGTACTGAAGTAGGGTTAGGGTTAGGGTTACTGAAGTAGGGTTAGGGTTAGGGTTACTGAAGTAGGGTTAGGGTTAGGGTTACTGAAGTAGGGTTAGGGTTAGGGGTACTGAAGTAGGGTTAGGGTTAGGGGTACTGAAGTAGGGTTAGGGTTAGGGGTACTGAAGTAGGGTTAGGGTTAGGGGTACTGAAGTAGGGTTAGGGTTAGGGGTACTGAAGTAGGGTTAGGGGTACTGAAGTAGGGTTAGGGTTAGGGGTACTGAAGTAGGGTTAGGGTTAGGGGTACTGAAGTAGGGTTAGGGTTAGGGGTACTGAAGTAGGGTTAGGGTTAGGGGTACTGAAGTAGGGTTAGGGTTAGGGGTACTGAAGTAGGGTTAGTGTTAGGGGTACTGAAGTAGGGTTAGGGTTAGGGGTACTGAAGTAGGGTTAGGGTTAGGGGTACTGAAGCAGGGTTAGGGGTACTGAAGCAGGGTTAGGGGTACTGAAGTAGGGTTAGGGGTACTGAAGTAGGGTTAGGGTTAGGGGTACTGAAGTAGGGATAGGGTTAGGGGTACTGAAGTAGGGTTAGGGTTAGGGGTACTGAAGCAGGGTTAGGGGTACTGAAGCAGGGTTAGGGGTACTGAAGTAGGGTTAGGGTTAGGGGTACTGAAGCAGGGTTAGTGGTACTGAAGTAGGGTTAGGGGTACTGAAGCAGGGTTAGGGGTACTGAAGTAGGGTTAGGGGTACTGAAGTAGGGTTAGGGGTACTGAAGTAGGGTTAGGGTTAGGGGTACTGAAGCAGGGTTAGGGTTAGGGGTACTGAAGTAGGGTTAGGGTTAGGGATACTGAAGCAGGGTTAGGGTTAGGGGTACTGAAGTAGGGTTAGGGTTAGGGATACTGAAGTAGGGTTAGGGGTACTGAAGCAGGGTTAGGGGTACTGAAGCAGGGTTAGGGGTACTGAAGCAGGGTTAGGGGTACTGAAGTAGGGTTAGGGTTAGGGGTACTGAAGTAGGGTTAGGGTTAGGGGTACTGAAGTAGGGTTAGGGGTACTGAAGTAGGGTTAGGGGTACTGAAGCAGGGTTAGGGTTAGGGGTACTGAAGTAGGGTTAGGGTTAGGGGTACTGAAGCAGGGTTAGGGGTACTGAAGCAGGGTTAGGGGTACTGAAGGAGGGTTAGGGGTACTGAAGTAGGGTTAGGGTTAGGGGTACTGAAGTAGGGTTAGGGTTAGGGGTACTGAAGTAGGGTTAGGGTTAGGGGTACTGAAGCAGGGTTAGGGGTACTGAAGCAGGGTTAGGGGTACTGAAGTAGGGTTAGGGTTAGGGGTACTGAAGCAGGGTTAGGGGTACTGAAGCAGGGTTAGGGGTACTGAAGTAGGGTTAGGGTTAGGGGTACTGAAGCAGGGTTAGGGGTACTGAAGTAGGGTTAGGGGTACTGAAGCAGGGTTAGGGGTACTGAAGTAGGGTTAGGGGTACTGAAGCAGGGTTAGGGTTAAGGGTACTGAAGCAGGGTTAGGGTTAGGGGTACTGAAGTAGGGTTAGGGGTACTGAAGTAGGGTTAGGGGTACTGAAGTAGAGAGGGTTAGGGTTATGGAAGGGTCATGGTTATGGTTATGGTTAGGGGTACTGAAGCAGGGTTAGGGGTACTGAAGCAGGGTTAGGGGTACTGAAGTAGGGTTAGGGTTAGGGGTACTGAAGTAGGGTTAGGGTTAGGGGTACTGAAGCAGGGTTAGGGGTACTGAAGCAGGGTTAGGGGTACTGAAGCAGGGTTAGGGGTACTGAAGTAGGGTTAGGGGTACTGAAGTAGGGTTAGGGTTAGGGGTACTGAAGCAGGGTTAGGGGTACTGAAGTAGGGTTAGGGTTAGGGGTACTGAAGTAGGGTTAGGGTTAGGGGTACTGAAGCAGGGTTAGGGTTAGGGGTACTGAAGTAGGGTTAGGGGTACTGAAGTAGGGTTAGGGGTACTGAAGTAGAGAGGGTTAGGGTTATGGAAGGGTCGTGGTTATGGTTAGGGTTAGGGGTACTGAAGTAGGGTTAGGGTTATGGTTAGGGGTACTGAAGTAGGGTTAGGGTTAGGGGTACTGAAGCAGGGTTAGGGGTACTGAAGCAGGGTTAGGTGTACTGAAGTAGGGTTAGGGTTAGGGGTACTGAAGTAGGGTTAGGGTTAGGGGTACTGAAGCAGGGTTAGGGGTACTGAAGCAGGGTTAGGGGTACTGAAGTAGGGTTAGGGGTACTGAAGTAGGGTTAGGGTTAGGGGTACTGAAGTAGGGTTAGGGTTAGGGGTACTGAAGTAGGGTTAGGGTTAGGGGTACTGAAGCAGGGTTAGGGGTACTGAAGCAGGGTTAGGGGTACTGAAGTAGGGTTAGGGTTAGGGGTACTGAAGCAGGGTTAGTGGTACTGAAGTAGGGTTAGGGGTACTGAAGCAGGGTTAGGGGTACTGAAGTAGGGTTAGGGGTACTGAAGTAGGGTTAGGGTTAGGGGTACTGAAGCAGGGTTAGGGTTAGGGGTACTGAAGTAGGGTTAGGGTTAGGGATACTGAAGCAGGGTTAGGGTTAGGGGTACTGAAGTAGGGTTAGGGTTAGGGATACTGAAGTAGGGTTAGGGGTACTGAAGCAGGGTTAGGGTTAGGGGTACTGAAGCAGGGTTAGGGGTACTGAACCAGGGTTAGGGGTACTGAAGTAGGGTTAGGGTTAGGGGTACTGAAGTAGGGTTAGGGTTAGGGGTACTGAAGTAGGGTTAGGGGTACTGAAGTAGGGTTAGGGGTACTGAAGCAGGGTTAGGGTTAGGGGTACTGAAGTAGGGTTAGGGTTAGGGGTACTGAAGTAGGGTTAGGGTTAGGGGTACTGAAGCAGGGTTAGGGGTACTGAAGCAGGGTTAGGGGTACTGAAGTAGGGTTAGGGGTACTGAAGTAGGGTTAGGGTTAGGGGTACTGAAGTAGGGTTAGGGTTAGGGGTACTGAAGTAGGGTTAGGGTTAGGGGTACTGAAGCAGGGTTAGGGGTACTGAAGCAGGGTTAGGGGTACTGAAGTAGGGTTAGGGTTAGGGGTACTGAAGCAGGGTTAGGGGTACTGAAGTAGGGTTAGGGTTAGGGGTACTGAAGCAGGGTTAGGGGTACTGAAGTAGGGTTAGGGGTACTGAAGCAGGGTTAGGGGTACTGAAGTAGGGTTAGGGGTACTGAAGCAGGGTTAGGGTTAGGGGTACTGAAGCAGGGTTAGGGTTAGGGGTACTGAAGTAGGGTTAGGGGTACTGAAGTAGGGTTAGGGGTACTGAAGTAGAGAGGGTTAGGGTTATGGAAGGGTCATGGTTATGGTTATGGTTAGGGGTACTGAAGCAGGGTTAGGGGTACTGAAGTAGGGTTAGGGTTAGGGGTACTGAAGTAGGGTTAGGGTTAGGGGTACTGAAGTAGGGTTAGGGTTAGGGGTACTGAAGCAGGGTTAGGGGTACTGAAGCAGGGTTAGGGGTACTGAAGCAGGGTTAGGGGTACTGAAGTAGGGTTAGGGGTACTGAAGTAGGGTTAGGGTTAGGGGTACTGAAGCAGGGTTAGGGGTACTGAAGTAGGGTTAGGGTTAGGGGTACTGAAGTAGGGTTAGGGTTAGGGGTACTGAAGCAGGGTTAGGGTTAGGGGTACTGAAGTAGAGTTAGGGGTACTGAAGTAGGGTTAGGGGTACTGAAGTAGAGAGGGTTAGGGTTATGGAAGGGTCGTGGTTATGGTTAGGGTTAGGGGTACTGAAGTAGGGTTAGGGTTATGGTTAGGGGTACTGAAGTAGGGTTAGGGTTAGGGGTACTGAAGCAGGGTTAGGGGTACTGAAGCAGGGTTAGGTGTACTGAAGTAGGGTTAGGGTTAGGGGTACAGAAGCAGGGTTAGGGTTAGGGGTACTGAAGTAGGGTTAGGGTTAGGGGTACTGAAGTAGGGTTAGGGGTACTGAAGTAGGGTTAGGGTTAGGGGTACTGAAGCAGGGTTAGGGGTACTGAAGCAGGGTTAGGGGTACTGAAGTAGGGTTAGGGGTACTGAAGTAGGGTTAGGGTTAGGGGTACTGAAGCAGGGTTAGGGGTACTGAAGTAGGGTTAGGGTTAGGGGTACTGAAGTAGGGTTAGGGTTAGGGGTACTGAAGCAGGGTTAGGGTTAGGGGTACTGAAGTAGGGTTAGGGGTACTGAAGTAGGGTTAGGGGTACTGAAGTAGAGAGGGTTAGGGTTATGGAAGGGTCGTGGTTATGGTTAGGGTTAGGGGTACTGAAGTAGGGTTAGGGTTATGGTTAGGGGTACTGAAGTAGGGTTAGGGTTAGGGGTACTGAAGCAGGGTTAGGGGTACTGAAGCAGGGTTAGGTGTACTGAAGTAGGGTTAGGGTTAGGGGTACTGAAGTAGGGTTAGGGTTAGGGGTACTGAAGCAGGGTTAGGGGTACTGAAGCAGGGTTAGGGGTACTGAAGTAGGGTTAGGGGTACTGAAGTAGGGTTAGGGTTAGGGGTACTGAAGTAGGGTTAGGGTTAGGGGTACTGAAGTAGGGTTAGGGTTAGGGGTACTGAAGCAGGGTTAGGGGTACTGAAGCAGGGTTAGGGGTACTGAAGTAGGGTTAGGGTTAGGGGTACTGAAGCAGGGTTAGTGGTACTGAAGTAGGGTTAGGGGTACTGAAGCAGGGTTAGGGGTACTGAAGTAGGGTTAGGGGTACTGAAGTAGGGTTAGGGGTACTGAAGTAGGGTTAGGGTTAGGGGTACTGAAGCAGGGTTAGGGTTAGGGGTACTGAAGTAGGGTTAGGGTTAGGGATACTGAAGCAGGGTTAGGGTTAGGGGTACTGAAGTAGGGTTAGGGTTAGGGATACTGAAGTAGGGTTAGGGGTACTGAAGCAGGGTTAGGGTTAGGGGTACTGAAGCAGGGTTAGGGGTACTGAAGCAGGGTTAGGGGTACTGAAGTAGGGTTAGGGTTAGGGGTACTGAAGTAGGGTTAGGGTTAGGGGTACTGAAGTAGGGTTAGGGGTACTGAAGTAGGGTTAGGGGTACTGAAGCAGGGTTAGGGTTAGGGGTACTGAAGTAGGGTTAGGGTTAGGGGTACTGAAGCAGGGTTAGGGGTACTGAAGCAGGGTTAGGGGTACTGAAGTAGGGTTAGGGGTACTGAAGTAGGGTTAGGGTTAGGGGTACTGAAGTAGGGTTAGGGTTAGGGGTACTGAAGTAGGGTTAGGGTTAGGGGTACTGAAGCAGGGTTAGGGGTACTGAAGCAGGGTTAGGGGTACTGAAGTAGGGTTAGGGTTAGGGGTACTGAAGCAGGGTTAGGGGTACTGAAGTAGGGTTAGGGTTAGGGGTACTGAAGCAGGGTTAGGGGTACTGAAGTAGGGTTAGGGGTACTGAAGCAGGGTTAGGGGTACTGAAGTAGGGTTAGGGGTACTGAAGCAGGGTTAGGGTTAGGGGTACTGAAGCAGGGTTAGGGTTAGGGGTACTGAAGTAGGGTTAGGGGTACTGAAGTAGGGTTAGGGGTACTGAAGTAGAGAGGGTTAGGGTTATGGAAGGGTCATGGTTATGGTTATGGTTAGGGGTACTGAAGCAGGGTTAGGGGTACTGAAGCAGGGTTAGGGGTACTGAAGTAGGGTTAGGGTTAGGGGTACTGAAGTAGGGTTAGGGTTAGGGGTACTGAAGTAGGGTTAGGGTTAGGGGTACTGAAGCAGGGTTAGGGGTACTGAAGCAGGGTTAGGGGTACTGAAGCAGGGTTAGGGGTACTGAAGTAGGGTTAGGGGTACTGAAGTAGGGTTAGGGTTAGGGGTACTGAAGCAGGGTTAGGGGTACTGAAGTAGGGTTAGGGTTAGGGGTACTGAAGTAGGGTTAGGGTTAGGGGTACTGAAGCAGGGTTAGGGTTAGGGGTACTGAAGTAGGGTTAGGGGTACTGAAGTAGGGTTAGGGGTACTGAAGTAGAGAGGGTTAGGGTTATGGAAGGGTTGTGGTTATGGTTAGGGTTAGGGGTACTGAAGTAGGGTTAGGGTTATGGTTAGGGGTACTGAAGTAGGGTTAGGGTTAGGGGTACTGAAGCAGGGTTAGGGGTACTGAAGCAGGGTTAGGTGTACTGAAGTAGGGTTAGGGTTAGGGGTACAGAAGCAGGGTTAGGGTTAGGGGTACTGAAGTAGGGTTAGGGGTACTGAAGTAGGGTTAGGGGTACTGAAGTAGAGAGGGTTAGGGTTAGGGTTAGGGGTACTGAAGTAGAGAGGGTTAGGGTTATGGAAGGGTCGTGGTTATGGTTAGGGTTAGGGGTACTGAAGTAGAGAGGGTTAGGGTTATGGAAGGGTCATGGTTATGGTTATGGTTAGGGGTACTGAAGTAGAGATGGTTAGGGTTATGGAAGGGTTAGGGTTAGGGTTAGGGTTAGGGGTACTGAAGTAGAGAGGGTTAGGGTTATGGAAGGGTCATGGTTAGGGTTAGGGGTACTGAAGTAGAGATGGTTAGGGTTATGGAAGGGTTAGGGTTAGGGTTAGGGTTAGAGTCATGGTTATGGTTAGGGTTAGGGGTACTGAAGTAGAGAGGGTTAGGGTTATGGAAGGGTCGTGGTTATGGTTAGGGTTAGGGGTACTGAAGTAGGGTTAGGGTTATGGTTAGGGGTACTGAAGTAGGGTTAGGGTTAGGGGTACTGAAGCAGGGTTAGGGGTACTGAAGCAGGGTTAGGTGTACTGAAGTAGGGTTAGGGTTAGGGGTACTGAAGTAGGGTTAGGGTTAGGGGTACTGAAGCAGGGTTAGGGGTACTGAAGCAGGGTTAGGGTTACTGAAGTAGGGTTAGGGGTACTGAAGTAGGGTTAGGGTTAGGGGTACTGAAGTAGGGTTAGGGTTAGGGGTACTGAAGTAGGGTTAGGGTTAGGGGTACTGAAGCAGGGTTAGGGGTACTGAAGCAGGGTTAGGGGTACTGAAGTAGGGTTAGGGTTAGGGGTACTGAAGCAGGGTTAGTGGTACTGAAGTAGGGTTAGGGGTACTGAAGCAGGGTTAGGGGTACTGAAGTAGGGTTAGGGGTACTGAAGTAGGGTTAGGGGTACTGAAGTAGGGTTAGGGTTAGGGGTACTGAAGCAGGGTTAGGGTTAGGGGTACTGAAGTAGGGTTAGGGTTAGGGATACTGAAGCAGGGTTAGGGTTAGGGGTACTGAAGTAGGGTTAGGGTTAGGGATACTGAAGTAGGGTTAGGGGTACTGAAGCAGGGTTAGGGTTAGGGGTACTGAAGCAGGGTTAGGGGTACTGAAGCAGGGTTAGGGGTACTGAAGTAGGGTTAGGGTTAGGGGTACTGAAGTAGGGTTAGGGTTAGGGGTACTGAAGTAGGGTTAGGGGTACTGAAGTAGGGTTAGGGGTACTGAAGCAGGGTTAGGGTTAGGGGTACTGAAGTAGGGTTAGGGTTAGGGGTACTGAAGTAGGGTTAGGGTTAGGGGTACTGAAGCAGGGTTAGGGGTACTGAAGCAGGGTTAGGGGTACTGAAGTAGGGTTAGGGGTACTGAAGTAGGGTTAGGGTTAGGGGTACTGAAGTAGGGTTAGGGTTAGGGGTACTGAAGTAGGGTTAGGGTTAGGGGTACTGAAGTAGGGTTAGGGTTAGGGGTACTGAAGCAGGGTTAGGGGTACTGAAGCAGGGTTAGGGGTACTGAAGTAGGGTTAGGGTTAGGGGTACTGAAGCAGGGTTAGGGGTACTGAAGTAGGGTTAGGGTTAGGGGTACTGAAGCAGGGTTAGGGGTACTGAAGTAGGGTTAGGGGTACTGAAGCAGGGTTAGGGGTACTGAAGTAGGGTTAGGGGTACTGAAGCAGGGTTAGGGTTAGGGGTACTGAAGCAGGGTTAGGGTTAGGGGTACTGAAGTAGGGTTAGGGGTACTGAAGTAGGGTTAGGGGTACTGAAGTAGAGAGGGTTAGGGTTATGGAAGGGTCATGGTTATGGTTATGGTTAGGGGTACTGAAGCAGGGTTAGGGGTACTGAAGCAGGGTTAGGGGTACTGAAGTAGGGTTAGGGTTAGGGGTACTGAAGTAGGGTTAGGGTTAGGGGTACTGAAGTAGGGTTAGGGTTAGGGGTACTGAAGCAGGGTTAGGGGTACTGAAGCAGGGTTAGGGGTACTGAAGCAGGGTTAGGGGTACTGAAGTAGGGTTAGGGGTACTGAAGTAGGGTTAGGGTTAGGGGTACTGAAGCAGGGTTAGGGGTACTGAAGTAGGGTTAGGGTTAGGGGTACTGAAGTAGGGTTAGGGTTAGGGGTACTGAAGCAGGGTTAGGGTTAGGGGTACTGAAGTAGGGTTAGGGGTACTGAAGTAGGGTTAGGGGTACTGAAGTAGAGAGGGTTAGGGTTATGGAAGGGTTGTGGTTATGGTTAGGGTTAGGGGTACTGAAGTAGGGTTAGGGTTATGGTTAGGGGTACTGAAGTAGGGTTAGGGTTAGGGGTACTGAAGCAGGGTTAGGGGTACTGAAGCAGGGTTAGGTGTACTGAAGTAGGGTTAGGGTTAGGGGTACAGAAGCAGGGTTAGGGTTAGGGGTACTGAAGTAGGGTTAGGGGTACTGAAGTAGGGTTAGGGGTACTGAAGTAGAGAGGGTTAGGGTTAGGGTTAGGGGTACTGAAGTAGAGAGGGTTAGGGTTATGGAAGGGTCGTGGTTATGGTTAGGGTTAGGGGTACTGAAGTAGAGAGGGTTAGGGTTATGGAAGGGTCATGGTTATGGTTATGGTTAGGGGTACTGAAGTAGAGATGGTTAGGGTTATGGAAGGGTTAGGGTTAGGGTTAGGGTTAGGGGTACTGAAGTAGAGAGGGTTAGGGTTATGGAAGGGTCATGGTTAGGGTTAGGGGTACTGAAGTAGAGATGGTTAGGGTTATGGAAGGGTTAGGGTTAGGGTTAGGGTTAGAGTCATGGTTATGGTTAGGGTTAGGGGTACTGAAGTAGAGAGGGTTAGGGTTATGGAAGGGTCGTGGTTATGGTTAGGGTTAGGGGTACTGAAGTAGGGTTAGGGTTATGGTTAGGGGTACTGAAGTAGGGTTAGGGTTAGGGGTACTGAAGCAGGGTTAGGGGTACTGAAGCAGGGTTAGGTGTACTGAAGTAGGGTTAGGGTTAGGGGTACTGAAGTAGGGTTAGGGTTAGGGGTACTGAAGCAGGGTTAGGGGTACTGAAGCAGGGTTAGGGGTACTGAAGTAGGGTTAGGGGTACTGAAGTAGGGTTAGGGTTAGGGGTACTGAAGTAGGGTTAGGGTTAGGGGTACTGAAGTAGGGTTAGGGTTAGGGGTACTGAAGCAGGGTTAGGGGTACTGAAGCAGGGTTAGGGGTACTGAAGTAGGGTTAGGGTTAGGGGTACTGAAGCAGGGTTAGTGGTACTGAAGTAGGGTTAGGGGTACTGAAGCAGGGTTAGGGGTACTGAAGTAGGGTTAGGGGTACTGAAGTAGGGTTAGGGGTACTGAAGTAGGGTTAGGGTTAGGGGTACTGAAGCAGGGTTAGGGTTAGGGGTACTGAAGTAGGGTTAGGGTTAGGGATACTGAAGCAGGGTTAGGGTTAGGGGTACTGAAGTAGGGTTAGGGTTAGGGATACTGAAGTAGGGTTAGGGGTACTGAAGCAGGGTTAGGGTTAGGGGTACTGAAGCAGGGTTAGGGGTACTGAAGCAGGGTTAGGGGTACTGAAGTAGGGTTAGGGTTAGGGGTACTGAAGTAGGGTTAGGGTTAGGGGTACTGAAGTAGGGTTAGGGGTACTGAAGTAGGGTTAGGGGTACTGAAGCAGGGTTAGGGTTAGGGGTACTGAAGTAGGGTTAGGGTTAGGGGTACTGAAGTAGGGTTAGGGTTAGGGGTACTGAAGCAGGGTTAGGGGTACTGAAGCAGGGTTAGGGGTACTGAAGTAGGGTTAGGGGTACTGAAGTAGGGTTAGGGTTAGGGGTACTGAAGTAGGGTTAGGGTTAGGGGTACTGAAGTAGGGTTAGGGTTAGGGGTACTGAAGCAGGGTTAGGGGTACTGAAGCAGGGTTAGGGGTACTGAAGTAGGGTTAGGGTTAGGGGTACTGAAGCAGGGTTAGGGGTACTGAAGTAGGGTTAGGGTTAGGGGTACTGAAGCAGGGTTAGGGGTACTGAAGTAGGGTTAGGGGTACTGAAGCAGGGTTAGGGGTACTGAAGTAGGGTTAGGGGTACTGAAGCAGGGTTAGGGTTAGGGGTACTGAAGCAGGGTTAGGGTTAGGGGTACTGAAGTAGGGTTAGGGGTACTGAAGTAGGGTTAGGGGTACTGAAGTAGAGAGGGTTAGGGTTATGGAAGGGTCATGGTTATGGTTATGGTTAGGGGTACTGAAGCAGGGTTAGGGGTACTGAAGCAGGGTTAGGGGTACTGAAGTAGGGTTAGGGTTAGGGGTACTGAAGTAGGGTTAGGGTTAGGGGTACTGAAGTAGGGTTAGGGTTAGGGGTACTGAAGCAGGGTTAGGGGTACTGAAGCAGGGTTAGGGGTACTGAAGCAGGGTTAGGGGTACTGAAGTAGGGTTAGGGGTACTGAAGTAGGGTTAGGGTTAGGGGTACTGAAGCAGGGTTAGGGGTACTGAAGTAGGGTTAGGGTTAGGGGTACTGAAGTAGGGTTAGGGTTAGGGGTACTGAAGCAGGGTTAGGGTTAGGGGTACTGAAGTAGGGTTAGGGGTACTGAAGTAGGGTTAGGGGTACTGAAGTAGAGAGGGTTAGGGTTATGGAAGGGTCGTGGTTATGGTTAGGGTTAGGGGTACTGAAGTAGGGTTAGGGTTATGGTTAGGGGTACTGAAGTAGGGTTAGGGTTAGGGGTACTGAAGCAGGGTTAGGGGTACTGAAGCAGGGTTAGGTGTACTGAAGTAGGGTTAGGGTTAGGGGTACAGAAGCAGGGTTAGGGTTAGGGGTACTGAAGTAGGGTTAGGGGTACTGAAGTAGGGTTAGGGGTACTGAAGTAGAGAGGGTTAGGGTTAGGGTTAGGGGTACTGAAGTAGAGAGGGTTAGGGTTATGGAAGGGTCGTGGTTATGGTTAGGGTTAGGGGTACTGAAGTAGAGAGGGTTAGGGTTATGGAAGGGTCATGGTTATGGTTATGGTTAGGGGTACTGAAGTAGAGATGGTTAGGGTTATGGAAGGGTTAGGGTTAGGGTTAGGGTTAGGGGTACTGAAGTAGAGAGGGTTAGGGTTATGGAAGGGTCATGGTTAGGGTTAGGGGTACTGAAGTAGAGATGGTTAGGGTTATGGAAGGGTTAGGGTTAGGGTTAGGGTTAGAGTCATGGTTATGGTTAGGGTTAGGGGTACTGAAGTAGAGAGGGTTAGGGTTATGGAAGGGTCGTGGTTATGGTTAGGGTTAGGGGTACTGAAGTAGGGTTAGGGTTATGGTTAGGGGTACTGAAGTAGGGTTAGGGTTAGGGGTACTGAAGCAGGGTTAGGGGTACTGAAGCAGGGTTAGGGTTAGGGTTAGGGGTACTGAAGCAGGGTTAGGGGTACTGAAGTAGGGTTAGGGGTACTGAAGTAGGGTTAGGGTTAGGGGTACTGAAGTAGGGTTAGGGTTAGGGGTACTGAAGTAGGGTTAGGGGTACTGAAGTAGGGTTAGGAGTACTGAAGTAGAGAGGGTTAGGGTTATGGAAGGGTTGTGGTTATGGTTAGGGTTAGGGGTACTGAAGTAGGGTTAGGGTTATGGTTAGAGGTACTGAAGTAGGGTTAGGGGTACTGAAGCAGGGTTAGGGGTACTGAAGCAGGGTTAGGGTTAGGGTTAGGGTTAGGGGTACTGAAGCAGGGTTAGGGGTACTGAAGTAGGGTTAGGGGTACTGAAGCAGGGTTAGGGTTAGGGGTACTGAAGTAGGGTTAGGGGTACTGAAGTAGGGTTAGGGGTACTGAAGTAGAGAGGGTTAGGGTTATGGAAGGGTCATGGTTATGGTTATGGTTAGGGGTACTGAAGCAGGGTTAGGGGTACTGAAGCAGGGTTAGGGGTACTGAAGTAGGGTTAGGGTTAGGGGTACTGAAGTAGGGTTAGGGTTAGGGGTACTGAAGTAGGGTTAGGGTTAGGGGTACTGAAGCAGGGTTAGGGGTACTGAAGCAGGGTTAGGGGTACTGAAGCAGGGTTAGGGGTACTGAAGTAGGGTTAGGGGTACTGAAGTAGGGTTAGGGTTAGGGGTACTGAAGCAGGGTTAGGGGTACTGAAGTAGGGTTAGGGGTACTGAAGTAGGGTTAGAGTTAGGGGTACTGAAGTAGGGTTAGGGGTACTGAAGCAGGGTTAGGGGTACTGAAGTAGGGTTAGGGTTAGGGGTACTGAAGTAGGGTTAGGGTTAGGGGTACTGAAGCAGGGTTAGGGTTAGGGGTACTGAAGTAGGGTTAGGGGTACTGAAGTAGGGTTAGGGGTACTGAAGTAGAGAGGGTTAGGGTTATGGAAGGGTCGTGGTTATGGTTAGGGTTAGGGGTACTGAAGTAGGGTTAGGGGTACTGAAGTAGGGTTAGGGTTAGGGGTACTGAAGCAGGGTTAGGGTTAGGGGTACTGAAGTAGGGTTAGGGGTACTGAAGTAGGGTTAGGGGTACTGAAGTAGAGAGGGTTAGGGTTATGGAAGGGTTGTGGTTATGGTTAGGGTTAGGGGTACTGAAGTAGGGTTAGGGTTATGGTTAGAGGTACTGAAGTAGGGTTAGGGGTACTGAAGCAGGGTTAGGGGTACTGAAGCAGGGTTAGGGTTAGGGTTAGGGTTAGGGGTACTGAAGCAGGGTTAGGGGTACTGAAGTAGGGTTAGGGGTACTGAAGCAGGGTTAGGGTTAGGGGTACTGAAGTAGGGTTAGGGGTACTGAAGTAGGGTTAGGGGTACTGAAGTAGAGAGGGTTAGGGTTATGGAAGGGTCATGGTTATGGTTATGGTTAGGGGTACTGAAGCAGGGTTAGGGGTACTGAAGCAGGGTTAGGGGTACTGAAGTAGGGTTAGGGTTAGGGGTACTGAAGTAGGGTTAGGGTTAGGGGTACTGAAGTAGGGTTAGGGTTAGGGGTACTGAAGCAGGGTTAGGGGTACTGAAGCAGGGTTAGGGGTACTGAAGCAGGGTTAGGGGTACTGAAGTAGGGTTAGGGGTACTGAAGTAGGGTTAGGGTTAGGGGTACTGAAGCAGGGTTAGGGGTACTGAAGTAGGGTTAGGGGTACTGAAGTAGGGTTAGAGTTAGGGGTACTGAAGTAGGGTTAGGGGTACTGAAGCAGGGTTAGGGGTACTGAAGTAGGGTTAGGGTTAGGGGTACTGAAGTAGGGTTAGGGTTAGGGGTACTGAAGCAGGGTTAGGGTTAGGGGTACTGAAGTAGGGTTAGGGGTACTGAAGTAGGGTTAGGGGTACTGAAGTAGAGAGGGTTAGGGTTATGGAAGGGTCGTGGTTATGGTTAGGGTTAGGGGTACTGAAGTAGGGTTAGGGGTACTGAAGTAGGGTTAGGGTTAGGGGTACTGAAGCAGGGTTAGGGTTAGGGGTACTGAAGTAGGGTTAGGGGTACTGAAGTAGGGTTAGGGGTACTGAAGTAGGGTTAGGGGTACTGAAGTAGGGTTAGGGTTAGGGGTACTGAAGCAGGGTTAGGGTTAGGGGTACTGAAGTAGGGTTAGGGTTAGGGATACTGAAGCAGGGTTAGGGTTAGGGGTACTGAAGTAGGGTTAGGGTTAGGGATACTGAAGTAGGGTTAGGGGTACTGAAGCAGGGTTAGGGGTACTGAAGCAGGGTTAGGGGTACTGAAGCAGGGTTAGGGGTACTGAAGTAGGGTTAGGGTTAGGGGTACTGAAGTAGGGTTAGGGTTAGGGGTACTGAAGTAGGGTTAGGGGTACTGAAGTAGGGTTAGGGGTACTGAAGCAGGGTTAGGGTTAGGGGTACTGAAGTAGGGTTAGGGTTAGGGGTACTGAAGCAGGGTTAGGGGTACTGAAGCAGGGTTAGGGGTACTGAAGGAGGGTTAGGGGTACTGAAGTAGGGTTAGGGTTAGGGGTACTGAAGTAGGGTTAGGGTTAGGGGTACTGAAGTAGGGTTAGGGTTAGGGGTACTGAAGCAGGGTTAGGGGTACTGAAGCAGGGTTAGGGGTACTGAAGTAGGGTTAGGGTTAGGGGTACTGAAGCAGGGTTAGGGGTACTGAAGCAGGGTTAGGGGTACTGAAGTAGGGTTAGGGTTAGGGGTACTGAAGCAGGGTTAGGGGTACTGAAGTAGGGTTAGGGGTACTGAAGCAGGGTTAGGGGTACTGAAGTAGGGTTAGGGGTACTGAAGCAGGGTTAGGGTTAAGGGTACTGAAGCAGGGTTAGGGTTAGGGGTACTGAAGTAGGGTTAGGGGTACTGAAGTAGGGTTAGGGGTACTGAAGTAGAGAGGGTTAGGGTTATGGAAGGGTCATGGTTATGGTTATGGTTAGGGGTACTGAAGCAGGGTTAGGGGTACTGAAGCAGGGTTAGGGGTACTGAAGTAGGGTTAGGGTTAGGGGTACTGAAGTAGGGTTAGGGTTAGGGGTACTGAAGCAGGGTTAGGGGTACTGAAGCAGGGTTAGGGGTACTGAAGCAGGGTTAGGGGTACTGAAGTAGGGTTAGGGGTACTGAAGTAGGGTTAGGGTTAGGGGTACTGAAGCAGGGTTAGGGGTACTGAAGTAGGGTTAGGGTTAGGGGTACTGAAGTAGGGTTAGGGTTAGGGGTACTGAAGCAGGGTTAGGGTTAGGGGTACTGAAGTAGGGTTAGGGGTACTGAAGTAGGGTTAGGGGTACTGAAGTAGAGAGGGTTAGGGTTATGGAAGGGTCGTGGTTATGGTTAGGGTTAGGGGTACTGAAGTAGGGTTAGGGTTATGGTTAGGGGTACTGAAGTAGGGTTAGGGTTAGGGGTACTGAAGCAGGGTTAGGGGTACTGAAGCAGGGTTAGGTGTACTGAAGTAGGGTTAGGGTTAGGGGTACTGAAGTAGGGTTAGGGTTAGGGGTACTGAAGCAGGGTTAGGGGTACTGAAGCAGGGTTAGGGGTACTGAAGTAGGGTTAGGGGTACTGAAGTAGGGTTAGGGTTAGGGGTACTGAAGTAGGGTTAGGGTTAGGGGTACTGAAGTAGGGTTAGGGTTAGGGGTACTGAAGCAGGGTTAGGGGTACTGAAGCAGGGTTAGGGGTACTGAAGTAGGGTTAGGGTTAGGGGTACTGAAGCAGGGTTAGTGGTACTGAAGTAGGGTTAGGGGTACTGAAGCAGGGTTAGGGGTACTGAAGTAGGGTTAGGGGTACTGAAGTAGGGTTAGGGTTAGGGGTACTGAAGCAGGGTTAGGGTTAGGGGTACTGAAGTAGGGTTAGGGTTAGGGATACTGAAGCAGGGTTAGGGTTAGGGGTACTGAAGTAGGGTTAGGGTTAGGGATACTGAAGTAGGGTTAGGGGTACTGAAGCAGGGTTAGGGTTAGGGGTACTGAAGCAGGGTTAGGGGTACTGAAGCAGGGTTAGGGGTACTGAAGTAGGGTTAGGGTTAGGGGTACTGAAGTAGGGTTAGGGTTAGGGGTACTGAAGTAGGGTTAGGGGTACTGAAGTAGGGTTAGGGGTACTGAAGCAGGGTTAGGGTTAGGGGTACTGAAGTAGGGTTAGGGTTAGGGGTACTGAAGTAGGGTTAGGGTTAGGGGTACTGAAGCAGGGTTAGGGGTACTGAAGCAGGGTTAGGGGTACTGAAGTAGGGTTAGGGGTACTGAAGTAGGGTTAGGGTTAGGGGTACTGAAGTAGGGTTAGGGTTAGGGGTACTGAAGTAGGGTTAGGGTTAGGGGTACTGAAGCAGGGTTAGGGGTACTGAAGCAGGGTTAGGGGTACTGAAGTAGGGTTAGGGTTAGGGGTACTGAAGCAGGGTTAGGGGTACTGAAGTAGGGTTAGGGTTAGGGGTACTGAAGCAGGGTTAGGGGTACTGAAGTAGGGTTAGGGGTACTGAAGCAGGGTTAGGGGTACTGAAGTAGGGTTAGGGGTACTGAAGCAGGGTTAGGGTTAGGGGTACTGAAGCAGGGTTAGGGTTAGGGGTACTGAAGTAGGGTTAGGGGTACTGAAGTAGGGTTAGGGGTACTGAAGTAGAGAGGGTTAGGGTTATGGAAGGGTCATGGTTATGGTTATGGTTAGGGGTACTGAAGCAGGGTTAGGGGTACTGAAGTAGGGTTAGGGTTAGGGGTACTGAAGTAGGGTTAGGGTTAGGGGTACTGAAGTAGGGTTAGGGTTAGGGGTACTGAAGCAGGGTTAGGGGTACTGAAGCAGGGTTAGGGGTACTGAAGCAGGGTTAGGGGTACTGAAGTAGGGTTAGGGGTACTGAAGTAGGGTTAGGGTTAGGGGTACTGAAGCAGGGTTAGGGGTACTGAAGTAGGGTTAGGGTTAGGGGTACTGAAGTAGGGTTAGGGTTAGGGGTACTGAAGCAGGGTTAGGGTTAGGGGTACTGAAGTAGGGTTAGGGGTACTGAAGTAGGGTTAGGGGTACTGAAGTAGAGAGGGTTAGGGTTATGGAAGGGTCGTGGTTATGGTTAGGGTTAGGGGTACTGAAGTAGGGTTAGGGTTATGGTTAGGGGTACTGAAGTAGGGTTAGGGTTAGGGGTACTGAAGCAGGGTTAGGGGTACTGAAGCAGGGTTAGGTGTACTGAAGTAGGGTTAGGGTTAGGGGTACAGAAGCAGGGTTAGGGTTAGGGGTACTGAAGTAGGGTTAGGGTTAGGGGTACTGAAGTAGGGTTAGGGGTACTGAAGTAGGGTTAGGGTTAGGGGTACTGAAGCAGGGTTAGGGGTACTGAAGCAGGGTTAGGGGTACTGAAGCAGGGTTAGGGGTACTGAAGTAGGGTTAGGGGTACTGAAGTAGGGTTAGGGTTAGGGGTACTGAAGCAGGGTTAGGGGTACTGAAGTAGGGTTAGGGTTAGGGGTACTGAAGTAGGGTTAGGGTTAGGGGTACTGAAGCAGGGTTAGGGTTAGGGGTACTGAAGTAGGGTTAGGGGTACTGAAGTAGGGTTAGGGGTACTGAAGTAGAGAGGGTTAGGGTTATGGAAGGGTCGTGGTTATGGTTAGGGTTAGGGGTACTGAAGTAGGGTTAGGGTTATGGTTAGGGGTACTGAAGTAGGGTTAGGGTTAGGGGTACTGAAGCAGGGTTAGGGGTACTGAAGCAGGGTTAGGTGTACTGAAGTAGGGTTAGGGTTAGGGGTACTGAAGTAGGGTTAGGGTTAGGGGTACTGAAGCAGGGTTAGGGGTACTGAAGCAGGGTTAGGGGTACTGAAGTAGGGTTAGGGGTACTGAAGTAGGGTTAGGGTTAGGGGTACTGAAGTAGGGTTAGGGTTAGGGGTACTGAAGTAGGGTTAGGGTTAGGGGTACTGAAGCAGGGTTAGGGGTACTGAAGCAGGGTTAGGGGTACTGAAGTAGGGTTAGGGTTAGGGGTACTGAAGCAGGGTTAGTGGTACTGAAGTAGGGTTAGGGGTACTGAAGCAGGGTTAGGGGTACTGAAGTAGGGTTAGGGGTACTGAAGTAGGGTTAGGGGTACTGAAGTAGGGTTAGGGTTAGGGGTACTGAAGCAGGGTTAGGGTTAGGGGTACTGAAGTAGGGTTAGGGTTAGGGATACTGAAGCAGGGTTAGGGTTAGGGGTACTGAAGTAGGGTTAGGGTTAGGGATACTGAAGTAGGGTTAGGGGTACTGAAGCAGGGTTAGGGTTAGGGGTACTGAAGCAGGGTTAGGGGTACTGAAGCAGGGTTAGGGGTACTGAAGTAGGGTTAGGGTTAGGGGTACTGAAGTAGGGTTAGGGTTAGGGGTACTGAAGTAGGGTTAGGGGTACTGAAGTAGGGTTAGGGGTACTGAAGCAGGGTTAGGGTTAGGGGTACTGAAGTAGGGTTAGGGTTAGGGGTACTGAAGTAGGGTTAGGGTTAGGGGTACTGAAGCAGGGTTAGGGGTACTGAAGCAGGGTTAGGGGTACTGAAGTAGGGTTAGGGGTACTGAAGTAGGGTTAGGGTTAGGGGTACTGAAGTAGGGTTAGGGTTAGGGGTACTGAAGTAGGGTTAGGGTTAGGGGTACTGAAGCAGGGTTAGGGGTACTGAAGCAGGGTTAGGGGTACTGAAGTAGGGTTAGGGTTAGGGGTACTGAAGCAGGGTTAGGGGTACTGAAGTAGGGTTAGGGTTAGGGGTACTGAAGCAGGGTTAGGGGTACTGAAGTAGGGTTAGGGGTACTGAAGCAGGGTTAGGGGTACTGAAGTAGGGTTAGGGGTACTGAAGCAGGGTTAGGGTTAGGGGTACTGAAGCAGGGTTAGGGTTAGGGGTACTGAAGTAGGGTTAGGGGTACTGAAGTAGGGTTAGGGGTACTGAAGTAGAGAGGGTTAGGGTTATGGAAGGGTCATGGTTATGGTTATGGTTAGGGGTACTGAAGCAGGGTTAGGGGTACTGAAGCAGGGTTAGGGGTACTGAAGTAGGGTTAGGGTTAGGGGTACTGAAGTAGGGTTAGGGTTAGGGGTACTGAAGTAGGGTTAGGGTTAGGGGTACTGAAGCAGGGTTAGGGGTACTGAAGCAGGGTTAGGGGTACTGAAGCAGGGTTAGGGGTACTGAAGTAGGGTTAGGGGTACTGAAGTAGGGTTAGGGTTAGGGGTACTGAAGCAGGGTTAGGGGTACTGAAGTAGGGTTAGGGTTAGGGGTACTGAAGTAGGGTTAGGGTTAGGGGTACTGAAGCAGGGTTAGGGTTAGGGGTACTGAAGTAGGGTTAGGGGTACTGAAGTAGGGTTAGGGGTACTGAAGTAGAGAGGGTTAGGGTTATGGAAGGGTTGTGGTTATGGTTAGGGTTAGGGGTACTGAAGTAGGGTTAGGGTTATGGTTAGGGGTACTGAAGTAGGGTTAGGGTTAGGGGTACTGAAGCAGGGTTAGGGGTACTGAAGCAGGGTTAGGTGTACTGAAGTAGGGTTAGGGTTAGGGGTACAGAAGCAGGGTTAGGGTTAGGGGTACTGAAGTAGGGTTAGGGGTACTGAAGTAGGGTTAGGGGTACTGAAGTAGAGAGGGTTAGGGTTAGGGTTAGGGGTACTGAAGTAGAGAGGGTTAGGGTTATGGAAGGGTCGTGGTTATGGTTAGGGTTAGGGGTACTGAAGTAGAGAGGGTTAGGGTTATGGAAGGGTCATGGTTATGGTTATGGTTAGGGGTACTGAAGTAGAGATGGTTAGGGTTATGGAAGGGTTAGGGTTAGGGTTAGGGTTAGGGGTACTGAAGTAGAGAGGGTTAGGGTTATGGAAGGGTCATGGTTAGGGTTAGGGGTACTGAAGTAGAGATGGTTAGGGTTATGGAAGGGTTAGGGTTAGGGTTAGGGTTAGAGTCATGGTTATGGTTAGGGTTAGGGGTACTGAAGTAGAGAGGGTTAGGGTTATGGAAGGGTCGTGGTTATGGTTAGGGTTAGGGGTACTGAAGTAGGGTTAGGGTTATGGTTAGGGGTACTGAAGTAGGGTTAGGGTTAGGGGTACTGAAGCAGGGTTAGGGGTACTGAAGCAGGGTTAGGTGTACTGAAGTAGGGTTAGGGTTAGGGGTACTGAAGTAGGGTTAGGGTTAGGGGTACTGAAGCAGGGTTAGGGGTACTGAAGCAGGGTTAGGGGTACTGAAGTAGGGTTAGGGGTACTGAAGTAGGGTTAGGGTTAGGGGTACTGAAGTAGGGTTAGGGTTAGGGGTACTGAAGTAGGGTTAGGGTTAGGGGTACTGAAGCAGGGTTAGGGGTACTGAAGCAGGGTTAGGGGTACTGAAGTAGGGTTAGGGTTAGGGGTACTGAAGCAGGGTTAGTGGTACTGAAGTAGGGTTAGGGGTACTGAAGCAGGGTTAGGGGTACTGAAGTAGGGTTAGGGGTACTGAAGTAGGGTTAGGGGTACTGAAGTAGGGTTAGGGTTAGGGGTACTGAAGCAGGGTTAGGGTTAGGGGTACTGAAGTAGGGTTAGGGTTAGGGATACTGAAGCAGGGTTAGGGTTAGGGGTACTGAAGTAGGGTTAGGGTTAGGGATACTGAAGTAGGGTTAGGGGTACTGAAGCAGGGTTAGGGTTAGGGGTACTGAAGCAGGGTTAGGGGTACTGAAGCAGGGTTAGGGGTACTGAAGTAGGGTTAGGGTTAGGGGTACTGAAGTAGGGTTAGGGTTAGGGGTACTGAAGTAGGGTTAGGGGTACTGAAGTAGGGTTAGGGGTACTGAAGCAGGGTTAGGGTTAGGGGTACTGAAGTAGGGTTAGGGTTAGGGGTACTGAAGTAGGGTTAGGGTTAGGGGTACTGAAGCAGGGTTAGGGGTACTGAAGCAGGGTTAGGGGTACTGAAGTAGGGTTAGGGGTACTGAAGTAGGGTTAGGGTTAGGGGTACTGAAGTAGGGTTAGGGTTAGGGGTACTGAAGTAGGGTTAGGGTTAGGGGTACTGAAGCAGGGTTAGGGGTACTGAAGCAGGGTTAGGGGTACTGAAGTAGGGTTAGGGTTAGGGGTACTGAAGCAGGGTTAGGGGTACTGAAGTAGGGTTAGGGTTAGGGGTACTGAAGCAGGGTTAGGGGTACTGAAGTAGGGTTAGGGGTACTGAAGCAGGGTTAGGGGTACTGAAGTAGGGTTAGGGGTACTGAAGCAGGGTTAGGGTTAGGGGTACTGAAGCAGGGTTAGGGTTAGGGGTACTGAAGTAGGGTTAGGGGTACTGAAGTAGGGTTAGGGGTACTGAAGTAGAGAGGGTTAGGGTTATGGAAGGGTCATGGTTATGGTTATGGTTAGGGGTACTGAAGCAGGGTTAGGGGTACTGAAGCAGGGTTAGGGGTACTGAAGTAGGGTTAGGGTTAGGGGTACTGAAGTAGGGTTAGGGTTAGGGGTACTGAAGTAGGGTTAGGGTTAGGGGTACTGAAGCAGGGTTAGGGGTACTGAAGCAGGGTTAGGGGTACTGAAGCAGGGTTAGGGGTACTGAAGTAGGGTTAGGGGTACTGAAGTAGGGTTAGGGTTAGGGGTACTGAAGCAGGGTTAGGGGTACTGAAGTAGGGTTAGGGTTAGGGGTACTGAAGTAGGGTTAGGGTTAGGGGTACTGAAGCAGGGTTAGGGTTAGGGGTACTGAAGTAGGGTTAGGGGTACTGAAGTAGGGTTAGGGGTACTGAAGTAGAGAGGGTTAGGGTTATGGAAGGGTCGTGGTTATGGTTAGGGTTAGGGGTACTGAAGTAGGGTTAGGGTTATGGTTAGGGGTACTGAAGTAGGGTTAGGGTTAGGGGTACTGAAGCAGGGTTAGGGGTACTGAAGCAGGGTTAGGTGTACTGAAGTAGGGTTAGGGTTAGGGGTACAGAAGCAGGGTTAGGGTTAGGGGTACTGAAGTAGGGTTAGGGGTACTGAAGTAGGGTTAGGGGTACTGAAGTAGAGAGGGTTAGGGTTAGGGTTAGGGGTACTGAAGTAGAGAGGGTTAGGGTTATGGAAGGGTCGTGGTTATGGTTAGGGTTAGGGGTACTGAAGTAGAGAGGGTTAGGGTTATGGAAGGGTCATGGTTATGGTTATGGTTAGGGGTACTGAAGTAGAGATGGTTAGGGTTATGGAAGGGTTAGGGTTAGGGTTAGGGTTAGGGGTACTGAAGTAGAGAGGGTTAGGGTTATGGAAGGGTCATGGTTAGGGTTAGGGGTACTGAAGTAGAGATGGTTAGGGTTATGGAAGGGTTAGGGTTAGGGTTAGGGTTAGAGTCATGGTTATGGTTAGGGTTAGGGGTACTGAAGTAGAGAGGGTTAGGGTTATGGAAGGGTCGTGGTTATGGTTAGGGTTAGGGGTACTGAAGTAGGGTTAGGGTTATGGTTAGGGGTACTGAAGTAGGGTTAGGGTTAGGGGTACTGAAGCAGGGTTAGGGGTACTGAAGCAGGGTTAGGGTTAGGGTTAGGGGTACTGAAGCAGGGTTAGGGGTACTGAAGTAGGGTTAGGGGTACTGAAGTAGGGTTAGGGTTAGGGGTACTGAAGTAGGGTTAGGGTTAGGGGTACTGAAGTAGGGTTAGGGGTACTGAAGTAGGGTTAGGAGTACTGAAGTAGAGAGGGTTAGGGTTATGGAAGGGTTGTGGTTATGGTTAGGGTTAGGGGTACTGAAGTAGGGTTAGGGTTATGGTTAGAGGTACTGAAGTAGGGTTAGGGGTACTGAAGCAGGGTTAGGGGTACTGAAGCAGGGTTAGGGTTAGGGTTAGGGTTAGGGGTACTGAAGCAGGGTTAGGGGTACTGAAGTAGGGTTAGGGGTACTGAAGCAGGGTTAGGGTTAGGGGTACTGAAGTAGGGTTAGGGGTACTGAAGTAGGGTTAGGGGTACTGAAGTAGAGAGGGTTAGGGTTATGGAAGGGTCATGGTTATGGTTATGGTTAGGGGTACTGAAGCAGGGTTAGGGGTACTGAAGCAGGGTTAGGGGTACTGAAGTAGGGTTAGGGTTAGGGGTACTGAAGTAGGGTTAGGGTTAGGGGTACTGAAGTAGGGTTAGGGTTAGGGGTACTGAAGCAGGGTTAGGGGTACTGAAGCAGGGTTAGGGGTACTGAAGCAGGGTTAGGGGTACTGAAGTAGGGTTAGGGGTACTGAAGTAGGGTTAGGGTTAGGGGTACTGAAGCAGGGTTAGGGGTACTGAAGTAGGGTTAGGGGTACTGAAGTAGGGTTAGAGTTAGGGGTACTGAAGTAGGGTTAGGGGTACTGAAGCAGGGTTAGGGGTACTGAAGTAGGGTTAGGGTTAGGGGTACTGAAGTAGGGTTAGGGTTAGGGGTACTGAAGCAGGGTTAGGGTTAGGGGTACTGAAGTAGGGTTAGGGGTACTGAAGTAGGGTTAGGGGTACTGAAGTAGAGAGGGTTAGTGTTATGGAAGGGTCGTGGTTATGGTTAGGGTTAGGGGTACTGAAGTAGGGTTAGGGGTACTGAAGTAGGGTTAGGGTTAGGGGTACTGAAGCAGGGTTAGGGTTAGGGGTACTGAAGTAGGGTTAGGGGTACTGAAGTAGGGTTAGGGGTACTGAAGTAGAGAGGGTTAGGGTTAGGGGTACTGAAGTAGAGAGGGTTAGGGTTATGGAAGGGTCGTGGTTATGGTTAGGGTTAGGGGTACTGAAGTAGGGTTAGGGTTATGGCTAGGGGTACTGAAGTAGGGTTAGGGGTACTGAAGTAGAGAGGGTTAGGGTTATGGTTAGGGGTACTGAAGTAGAGAGGGTTAGGGTTATGGTTAGGGTTAGGGGTACTGAAGTAGAGAGGGTTAGGGTTATGGAAGGGTCGTGGTTAGGGTTAGGGGTACTGAAGCAGGGTTAGGGTTATGGTTAGGGTTATGGTTAAGGTTACTGAAGTAGAGAGGGTTAGGGTTATGGTTAGGGGTACTGAAGTAGAGAGGGTTAGGGTTATGGAAGGGTCATGGTTACGGTTATGGTTAGGGGTACTGAAGCAGGGTTAGGGGTACTGAAGCAGGGTTAGGGGTAATGAAGTAGGGTTAGGGTTATGGTTAGGGTTATGGTTAAGGTTACTGAAGTAGAGAGGGTTAGGGTTATGGTTAGGGGTACTGAAGTAGAGAGGGTTAGGGTTATGGAAGGGTCATGGTTATGGTTATGGTTAGGGGTACTGAAGCAGGGTTAGGGGTACTGAAGCAGGGTTAGGGGTAATGAAGTAGGGTTAGGGTTAGGGGTACTGAAGTAGGGTTAGGGGTACTGAAGTAGGGTTAGGGTTAGGGGTACTGAAGTAGGGTTAGGGGTACTGAAGTAGAGAGGGTTAGGGTTAGGGTTAGGGGTACTGAAGTAGAGAGGGTTAGGGTTATGGAAGGGTCATGGTTATGGTTAGGGTTAGGGGTACTGAAGTAGAGAGGGTTAGGGTTAGGGGTACTGAAGTAGGGTTAGGGGTACTGAAGCAGGGTTAGGGGTACTGAAGTAGGGTTAGGGGTACTGAAGTAGGGTTAGGGTTAGGGTTAGGGGTACTGAAGTAGGGTTAGGGTTAGGGGTACTGAAGTAGGGTTAGAGTTAGGGGTACTGAAGCAGGGTTAGGGGTACTGAAGCAGGGTTAGGTGTACTGAAGTAGGGTTAGGGTTAGGGGTACTGAAGCAGGGTTAGGGGTACTGAAGTAGGGTTAGGGGTACTGAAGCAGGGTTAGGGGTACTGAAGTAGGGTTAGGGGTACTGAAGTAGGGTTAGGGTTAGGGGTACTGAAGCAGGGTTAGGGTTATGGTTAGGGGTACTGAAGTAGAGAGGGTTAGGGTTATGGAAGGGTCATGGTTATGGTTATGGTTAGGGGTACTGAAGCAGGGTTAGGGGTACTGAAGCAGGGTTAGGGGTAATGAAGTAGGGTTAGGGTTATGGTTAGGGTTATGGTTAAGGTTACTGAAGTAGAGAGGGTTAGGGTTATGGTTAGGGGTACTGAGGTAGAGAGGGTTAGGGTTATGGAAGGGTCATGGTTATGGTTATGGTTAGGGGTACTGAAGCAGGGTTAGGGGTACTGAAGCAGGGTTAGGGGTAATGAAGTAGGGTTAGGGTTAGGGGTACTGAAGTAGGGTTAGGGGTACTGAAGTAGGGTTAGGGGTACTGAAGTAGGGTTAGGGGTACTGAAGTAGAGAGGGTTAGGGTTAGGGTTAAGGGTACTGAAGTAGAGAGGGTTAGGGTTATGGAAGGGTCATGGTTATGGTTAGGGTTAGGGGTACTGAAGTAGAGAGGGTTAGGGTTAGGGGTACTGAAGTAGGGTTAGGGGTACTGAAGCAGGGTTAGGGGTACTGAAGTAGGGTTAGGGGTACTGAAGTAGGGTTAGGGTTAGGGTTAGGGTTAGGGTTAGGGGTACTGAAGTAGGGTTAGGGTTAGGGGTACTGAAGTAGGGTTAGAGTTAGGGGTACTGAAGCAGGGTTAGGTGTACTGAAGTAGGGTTAGGGTTAGGGGTACTGAAGCAGGGTTAGGGGTACTGAAGTAGGGTTAGGGGTACTGAAGCAGGGTTAGGGGTACTGAAGTAGGGTTAGGGGTACTGAAGTAGGGTTAGGGTTAGGGGTACTGAAGCAGGGTTAGGGTTAGGGGTACTGAAGTAGGGTTAGGGGTACTGAAGTAGGGTTAGGGGTACTGAAGTAGAGAGGGTTAGGGTTAGGGTTAGGGGTACTGAAGTAGAGAGGGTTAGGGTTATGGAAGGGTCGTGGTTATGGTTAGGGTTAGGGGTACTGAAGTAGGGTTAGGGTTATGGTTAGGGGTACTGAAGTAGGGTTAGGGGTACTGAAGCAGGGTTAGGGGTACTGAAGCAGGGTTAGGTGTACTGAAGTAGGGTTAGGGGTACTGAAGCAGGGTTAGGGTTAGGGGTACTGAAGCAGGGTTAGGGTTAGGGGTACTGAAGCAGGGTTAGGGGTACTGAAGTAGGGTTAGGGGTACTGAAGTAGGGTTAGGTTTATGGGTACTGAAGCAGGGTTAGGGTTAGGGGTACTGAAGCAGGGTTAGGGTTAGGGGTACTGAAGTAGGGTTAGGGGTACTGAAGTAGGGTTAGGGGTACTGAAGTAGAGAGGGTTAGGGTTAGGGTTAGGGGTACTGAAGTAGAGAGGGTTAGGGTTATGGAAGGGTCGTGGTTATGGTTAGGGTTAGGGGTACTGAAGTAGAGAGGGTTAGGGTTATGGAAGGGTCATGTTTATGGTTAGGGTTAGGGGTACTGAAGTAGAGAGGGTTAGGGTTATGGAAGGGTCGTGGTTATGGTTAGGGTTAGGGGTACTGAAGTAGAGAGGGTTAGGGTTATGGAAGGGTCGTGGTTATGGTTAGGGATAGGGGTACTGAAGTAGAGAGGGTTAGGGTTAGGGTTAGGGGTACTGAAGTAGAGAGGGTTAGGGTTATGGAAGGGTCATGGTTATGGTTATGGTTAGGGGTACTGAAGTAGAGAGGGTTAGGGTTAGGGTTAGGGGTACTGAAGTAGAGAGGGTTAGGGTTATGGAAGGGTCATGGTTAGGGTTAGGGTTAGGGGTACTGAAGTAGAGATGGTTAGGGTTATGGAAGGGTTAGGGTTAGGGTCATGGTTATGGTTAGGGTTAGGGGTACTGAAGTAGAGATGAGATTTAGCAACACTGGGAGGGTTAGGGTTAGGGTTAGGGTTAGGGTTACTGAAGTAGGGTTAGGGGTAGGGGTACTGAAGTAGAGATGAGATTTAGCAACACTGGGAGGGTTAGGGTTAGGGTTAGGGTTAGGGGTACTGAAGTAGGGTTAGGGTTAGGGGTACTGAAGTAGGGTTAGGGTTAGGGGTACTGAAGTAGAGATGAGATTTAGCAACACTGGGAGGGTTAGGGTTAGGGTTAGGGGTACTGAAGTAGGGTTAGGGTTAGGGGTACTGAAGTAGGGTTAGGGTTAGGGGTACTGAAGTAGGGTTAGGGTTAGGGGTACTGAAGTAGGGTTAGGGTTAGGGGTACTGAAGTAGGGTTAGGGTTAGGGGTACTGAAGTAGGGTTAGGGTTAGGGGTACTGAAGTAGGGTTAGGGTTAGGGGTACTGAAGTAGGGTTAGGGTTAGGGGTACTGAAGTAGGGTTAGGGTTAGGGGTACTGAAGTAGAGATGAGATTTAGCAACACTGGGAGGAAAACAGAATGAAATAAAAAGCATCTTTATTACTAAAAGTAGAACCAACGTGTTTGGGCTTTTGGATTTCATCAGAGTTTTTACAGAAGTAAAACAGAATGACATTTATACATTTCAAAGGACCAATCACAATGAGTAAGGAAATAAAAACTTGATGGAATTGTTAAAACAGAATGACCAACCAATAGATATGAGTACAAATAGGGTTAGGGTTAGGGTTAGGGATACACCAGACTGTCGTGTGATTGGGTTAGGGTTAGGGATACACCAGACTGTCGTGTGATTGGGTTAGGGTTAGGGTTAGGGATACACCAGACTGTCGTGTGATTGGGTTAGGGTTAGGGATACACCAGACTGTCGTGTGATTGGGTTAGGGTTAGGGATACACCAGACTGTCGTGTGATTGGGTTAGGGTTAGGGATACACCAGACTGTCGTGTGATTGGGTTAGGGTTAGGGTTAGGGTTACACCAGACTGTCGTGTGATTGGGTTAGGGTTAGGGTTACACCAGACTGTCGTGTGATTGGGTTAGGGTTAGGGTTACACCAGACTGTCGTGTGATTGGGTTAGGGTTAGGGATACACCAGACTGTCGTGTGATTGGGTTAGGGTTAGGGTTAGGGTTACACCAGACTGTCGTGTGATTGGGTTAGGGTTAGGGTTACACCAGACTGTCGTGTGATTGGGTTAGGGTTAGGGATACACCAGACTGTCGTGTGATTGGGTTAGGGTTAGGGTTAGGGTTACACCAGACTGTCGTGTGATTGGGTTAGGGTTAGGGATACACCAGACTGTCGTGTGATTGGGTTAGGGTTAGGGTTAGGGATACACCAGACTGTCGTGTGATTGGGTTAGGGTTAGGGATACACCAGACTGTTGTGTGATTGGGTTAGGGTTAGGGTTAGGGATACACCAGACTGTCGTGTGATTGGGTTAGGGTTAGGGTTAGGGTTACACCAGACTGTCGTGTGATTGGGTTAGGGTTAGGGTTACACCAGACTGTCGTGTGATTGGGTTAGGGTTAGGGATAGGGTTACACCAGACTGTCGTGTGATTGGGTTAGGGTTAGGGATACACCAGACTGTCGTGTGATTGGGTTAGGGTTAGGGTTACACCAGACTGTCGTGTGATTGGGTTAGGGTTAGGGATACACCAGACTGTCGTGTGATTGGGTTAGGGTTAGGGATACACCAGACTGTCGTGTGATTGGGTTAGGGTTAGGGTTAGGGATACACCAGACTGTCGTGTGATTGTATTCATGGTGTCTTATATATAAAATAGATGAACTGGCAGTACGACATTGACAACCTCATATAATTACCCAGCTGTAATTGACTGATATTCACACATTCTTCCCCAAAGAGTAATGTCCTCTAATTAAAGAGAGAGTTGACAGCCTGCTGTCACCTTCATTAGGTCCCCACTGGAAGTGTGATGTCCTCAGACTTCCTGTCAGACACATACTCTGCATGCAGTATGACGTGAAGTCTCTGTCCATGTTGCTCTTTGGGCAGTATTTCTGTTACATGTATTCAAAATACATATTTCAAATACAAAAAAATTGTATAGAAAAGTGACCGAATATATTTTGTAAATTGTCTTTCACTGGCCTGAGCTAAAATCCAATGGGATTTGTAACAAGGTACTTTTGAGACCTGTAATTTATATTCTCAAAATACTTTTCTATAATAAAAAATAATAAAAAAGAAGTCTGATGGCATTTTCACATTTAGATGAACATTGTGGTCATTTAGCAGACACAACTGAGGTAGATAAACAAGTACATATCCCAGTCATATCAAGTACAAACGTTTGTTGTTACCATTACAATGTTGTCGTAGTGAAGGCATGTACATTTTGTATTTCAGAAATGACAAAATACCTCCATTTGATCTAAATACAATACAATACTTAAGTATTTTCTATTTTAGTTTGATACAATGGTTTTAAGAGTATCTTGTATTTGTAACAAGACCCATTTTGATGTATCTTTTGTCCATCTCTACATGTGTGCACGTACGCATGTTAAAGAGAGTGAAAGAGAGAGCGAGAGACTTCATTTGTCTTTGCAACGTCGACACAAAGGAGTGCTCTCCGTTGTCTCTGTCAGCTAAGTTTCATTATCTTGCCTGACTGTAGCGCTGTGTATTACAGTGTGTGTGTGTGTGTGTGTGTGTGTGTGTGTGTGTCAACTCATCTAGTCACTAGCTCACCAGAGTGTTTGGTGTTAACTCTCCCTCGTTGACCTTTAGGGGTGGCGATCGATAGGAGGATATTTGGCGTGTGTTGTACCATCTTCACGGACTGAAGAGGCTCACCCCACTTCACAGAGTCATTTAGGAGGGCCTGGGGGGAGGAGAGGGGGTGTGTGTGTGTGAGAGAGAGACAGCGAGAGTGTGAAAGTGGATGATTGTGTGTGTGCTCATGGTAGAAACAGAGCTAGAAGAGAGGAGTGATGTTGCAGTGAGTAGTTGAATTGGTCCTACATGCCTTTTAGGTGAAATCAATAATGATCCATTCATTGAGGGTCTATCTCCTGGCCAAGCTGCCTCGTCCAATAACAGCTGGGGAGAGAGGCAGGTGGTGGGGAAACGCACACAAGCCCACACACATTTACACACCAAGCCCACACCTCGGGGTGCAGAAGCAGTCTACAGGGAGTCTGTGACAGGGAGCTGTCTGTCTGTGGCTTACTGAGCACTGAAGGAGCTTTCCCTCTAAGCTCTCTCCCCCTCTTCCTTCTCTCCACATCCCCTCATCTTTCTATCTCTCCATTCTGACAGACCTAAATCCCTATTTTCCATCTTTAACAGATGGATAATCCTTGGCGGGTTCTGGGTATCTTGCTGTTTCGGGCTAATCATCTCACATGACGTTTTAATATGATAATGGCTGTTAACACCTGTCCAATTAGCTGGATTGTTATGCACCTCAACCTCAGAGAGGACGCCATGCCGTGTTGCTAGCTGCTCACACATTGATAGATGTAAACACTCTGGCTGTGGTATTTTGGTATACATTGAATGCTAATATTCTATTCAAATCCTAGTTTAAGGAAGTGTAATTGATGGGGCTTATGAGAGACAGGGAGGAAGGTAGGCACAAAGGATTTTAAACTATGGTTGATTTGGGTAAGGGTTGTCATGTTATTTAATTTATTATTGAACTTTTTATGTGGTGTTTTTGAGTCTCGTCTTAGTTTCTCTATGTGTCTCGCTGGATGTCATTGATTACTTTTTAAAGACGTAGTGACAGAAAATTCCAATATCCCAATGTGTCTTTCTGTTGAAAACTGAGAACAAAGCTGATATTTGGTTCTTTTTGCATACCAGATTAGTGGAGCAGCAGCCTAAAGAAAAGTTTTGAAACCGCATTGAACTAATCTTGTGGAGACATTGGCTACATCCCAATAGCCTACAGTCCTAGAAGTAAGCATTGTATATGCACACATCTTTTGGGGAGAATAGCATTTATTAAGCTTTTCTAAATGAGTATTGTTAGTAGCATTTTCATCACTCACCACATGTTATCTCGACCTGCGTTCAGCATTTACCCAGCTGTCAATCAATCAATCAATCAATCAAATTTATTTTATAAAGCCCCTATTTGTGTGTATGTACGTATAGCTGTAGCCTATATGTGTATACAGACCGCATGTATAAAGGACTGTATGTACTGTAGGCCTGTGTGTATATTTGATTTGTAATATGGGTGTGTTGTTGGAGATAGATGGTGCTAGACTGGACCGTTGCCACACTTTAAAGGCTGGGTGTGATTGAGAAGCACAGCTTGACAACAGCAATCTGAAAATCACAGTAGGACCTCAGACTGGTCAATCCCACTCACAGCTTCTGACATTCACTGAATAAAAAAAAACTGAAGCCAGTTTGGATTGAAGTTCACCACTACGGTAGAGTGCCCGCACCACTACACGCACAAGCTCACACTCAAGCACACACGAGGGCAAACATGCACGCACACACACACACACACACACTGATCATACTGTAGTTAATGAGTATGTATTGTCCCAGCCAAACCCTCAAACCCTCAGACCGTGTTTCTCTGTTTGGAGAGGAGGCGACTGGGTGGGCTGAGGTTGACACACGGGGGAAAGTCTAAGTACTCACTGTGTGTGCATTTGTGTTTTTTCATGTGTGTGTCTGTGTGCACATGTGTGTGCACATGTGTGTGTGAACTATAATAGCTTTCTAATGGTTTTACAGGAATACAGTAATGCTATTTACCCCAACAGGGCAGCTACTGGGTGGTCCAAAGTTAGACAATACACATATCCACTTACTTAAATATAATTTCACTGTTTAATACTTCACTATTAAATACTAAACTATTACCTGTGTACGAGTCTATACTATAAGAGCTGATTCCATAAATCTATCACCCCCATAAATGTCCATTTTTTCTTCATTTGAGGACGAATGGAAGAAAGAGGGAGGTAGGAATAGATGAAATCTAGGTGGAGAGGAGGACAGAAAGGGAACGGGATACAGGATCTATCGGTGCTCTGACATCTCTACGTCCTGTCTTACAACAGAAGTCACGAGGAGGGAACATAATAACAGGGAAATAAACATCAGTAGCATCTTCAGCTGTTATACTATGGCATA